>NW_026693988.1:0-44605 GCF_021218885.2 Marmota monax | reverse complement strand
GTGTGCTTACAAGTCATTGGCCGTGCAATAAATGCCCCGATAATTCACATTCCTCCCAAGCAGCATTGGCTAGGGTTTTGAAGATCCAAATGCCAGCAGCCTTGACAGTGAGCTGAAAGTGCCCAGCACATTTATGTCCAGTGTCTCTTTGGAATATGTTTCTTCACATGTCCTTTCTGAAGAAGGGCATCCTAATCATAGACTGAAGTCATTTATTTTTTCCTCTGCCTCTTAAAACCCCAAGTAAACTTTACTTCAACAAATATGCAAAATAGTCCAATAACATACTAACATTTACTCTTTCATTTTTCAGTGCTGCATTAATCAAAACAGACTCGAGCGAAAGAGAGAGTATTGAGCAGGCAATGTCTGATGGTCTCTGTGATGTTGGCATGAGTATACTTTTGATGGAGATCTAATGGTGATGTATCATTAGGGCCAGGCATAAGGAAATCATTGAGTAAAGACTAGTCAGATTGAAACACATTTTTCATGTCTTATGCAGTTAAGTATGACTGTTAGAATGATTTTCTTTTTGACAATGAATCACTTTTGGACAATGAAAACCATTGGCTTTTGGAGCATCTGACTGAGGGTTTGCAATTGAAAATTAACAGCATATGGTTCTTGTGATCAAGCTTAAGTTTTGGGGAGACTAAACACAAAATGTAGTGAAAAATTGAAAGAACTGTTTGGAGTCTAGTCTCTGCCATTTACAACATGAATGGCAATTTACTTCAATTAGTTAGGTCCTTCCTTATCTATTCAGGAGATGATGGATTTGGAAGGGTTGGTGGTTTTCACAGAATAAAACCTACGAAACTCTGGGGATCCTGTTGGGCAAAGTTCTTAATCTTTCCCACAAGTCAGCTCTACTTTCATCTGTTTGCCATACTGGGTTTCCCTGTTCAATTATTACTTTTTAAAAATAAAATAGCTGCTGAATTTTGTTGGAATACCATTGGGCTAGATGATCACACTGTCACTATGAGTTTTTCTGACCTTCTTTAGAGCTAGAATTGTACTCCAGAATGTTTAAGTTTGTGAGGCTCTTCATCTGCTCCCTATATTTGCCCCAAGTGATGATAAATTCCTCTTGGCTTGGGGGAAGCTCCATTGAGGTCAGCTCAGCCATATTGTTTGGTCAAGTGGCAGGACCCTTGAAGCTTAAATCTTAGCTTTCTTTTCCACATTTCACTCCTGTGTGTCATGAGAAGAATCTGGAAACAGAATCCAGTTACTGGGGGGGATGACCAAGTACATGGTGAGCAGCAACCATGTACTCTAGAAACCAAAGAAGCTGAAGGACTCATGGCAGTCCCCTCTGTCTCAAAATAGCAGCAATCACTCAGTTACCCTCAATCTCTGAAGATGCCCCACCTCCCAGGAGGGGAGGCAGAGGTATCTGAAAGCCAAGCATTCATTGTAAATAATCACTAATGAGACTATGTAAGTAAAAGGTTGAAATTTCTAGGTTCCAAGATTCTCCCCCACTCCAGCCAGTCCATAAGCTCTCAAGATAGAAACTATAATCAATCTAGACAAAATAAAGGAATGTGTCTCATGCATGTGCACACTTGAGTTATAGTGTGAGCTAAATTTGTGATCTCACTGTACTAGAAACTATTACAACATTTTGCTGAAGATCATCCTCTGGGGTTTGAAGGACTGTTTAGTTGCTCATTTCTTTCCTTCCTGGGTGCTTTCACCTCTGTATCGAAAAGCACTTCCTTTTGCTTTTTCCCATTCTGAGAGCCAGAGTGATTTTCAAGTCTATTTTTTTTTCTGGGCCCCTAAGGAGTCATATTACCCCAGAAGACCTGTTTGCATGGATGTCATTGTGTGTGCCTTTTACATACATATTGGCTGTCTGGGGGATTTGCTCACTCTGGCCTGTGAACAAGACAGCTCCATTTTCTCCTTTAAGTAACAGGATGGACTAGACTGAACATGAAGGGTCAGTCTCCTCCTGGTGGGACTGGATGTCCTGCCAAGTAGCTGAAGAGCACTCCCCACACACAGGTATACCTACCATCCTGCCGCTGGCTCCCTGCTCCCTGACCCCTCCTAAGAACATGTCCACACCTTAGTTGGTGCCAGAAAGGGCTTCATTCTTCGACACAGTGATCCTCATAGGTTAATGCGATTGTAAACATTGAGTCACCGCCAGAGAGTTTAAATACTGGAAGAAACACAGCCAGTAGTGAAAAGATGACCTCACAGATCGTGGCTGCCAAATGGAGACATCAGACATCACTGCTGGCGGGCAATACAGCCAAGAGATGAAGGGCAGGGGAGCTTTTAAAGAATAGTCTCAGGCTGGGCATGCTGGTGCAGGCCTGTAATCCCAGCTATTCAGGAGAATGAGAAAGGAAGATCACAAGTTCAAGGCCAACCTGGGCAACATAGCAAGACGCCACCTCAAAAAAACATAAATAAGTAAATAATAGAGAAAGAACAGTCTCTCTGAGAAGGATAATAGAATGAGTCGGACATTAATACCCCATGTGCATATGGGAGTACACAACCGGTGTGATCCTACATCATGTACAATCAGAAGAATGAGAAGTCATACTCCTTTTATGTATAATATATCAGAATGCATTCTACTGTCGTGTATACCTAATTAGAACAACAACAAAAAATTTCTCTCTGAGAATGAGCTGTGTACCCCAAAGGGTCAAGCCATAGGTAGCAGCCATAATGAAAACCACCAGGGACCAGACCTTCACTCTAGGCTAGATGGCTGAAAGGGAAAGTGAATTCTATCCTGGCCAGAGGTTCTCTAAGTGCTAGTAAAGTGAGAGAAGCTACATTTACCAAATTATGCACTACCGGTGAAGGGGAGATGGTGTGCAAGCTATTGTAAAATGTTCTCAGGCTTTCTTTTGGTGATTTGAGGTATCCTAAAGAACTGCTCTTGAAAAGTCAAAAGAAGGTCAGTTGCTAGTTGATGCTGCCAAAATACAGGAGATGACTTGGAATTTGCATACTAGCAGAGGAAGATAATGCTTAGTGGTGAGGTCTCCATTATGGTCTGTACAATTACACAGCAATTACATGACACACTAAGTGCTCAACCTGTATCATAACAGGTAGAGGGAAGTGGGCAGGAAGGTGAGACAAAGAATGCAAAGGGATTTTTGCCTTCAGGGTGCTCAGAATCTTGTTGCAGAGAAGCAATTAACTCATAAACAACCAAAGAACATGGAGTGGTTCTCATTATCATAAATGCTGAGAAACCCAGGAAGTCTTTAAGGAAGCTGTCAAAGATAGGAGCTGGATTTCAAAAACTGGCTGTGTGTATGTATGTATGTATGCATGTACATGGGTATGCATGTATGTGTGTTTGTATATACCTTTGTAATATGTATGTGTATGTAGGTGTAAAACTTCCATGTTTGCGTGGTTAGCTACTTAGTATCACTGGGGCACTGGCTTTGATCATACCGGATGCAATCTAGTACGGGTGGAATAAAGCATAATAACCAAATGTCATAAAGTATAATCAAAACACTGTTTCTCAAATAAACAGTTTTGTTTCCTAAAGCAATGCTTTGAAAGCTGAAATATCACCTTTCCTCCATAAACTGTAATCTGTAATGTTTTTCATTGTTAGATCTTTTTATTTTGTTAGATCTTTTTCATTTGTTAGATTCTTTCTTTTATTTTCTATTCTTGTGTGTGTGTGTGTGTGTGTGCGCGCGTACATGCGTGTGTCCAGGATTGAACTGGGACCTTAGGCCTGCAAAGAACACCCACCCTATCACGAAGTTACACTTCCGGCTTTTACCTGGTTTATGATGAAGGGAAGATTTTCACATTTGCATCATATCTAACATTTATTAACATATCTTGGCTCTATTCAGCAACCATAATCAAGAAAAGAACAAAAAGTGGAAAAATTATATGCATATTCCATTGGGGAGGATCTTTCTTTCCAACCTCTCTCTCCCTTCCAACCTCTCTCTCCCTTCCCTTCAAGGAGTTAGCATGAAATTTTTAAAAAAAGAAAAAGGAAAAAGAAAAAAAAGAATCAGAACTAGCCTTCCTTTCCTTATTGGCTGCCTTTTCTTTCTGTGTCTTTTATTTCCCTGCATCTCAGGTTCCAAGACCCTCCTAACTGCACAGATAGAGATTCTGGGGTACCCTGTATCTCAGGATCTTGCAGTCTCCAGATCTCTGTGTGAAAAAAAGAATAGAAACCAAAGCTTTGTGAGGGGCATGTGTGTGCGTTCATGTAAGGACAGTCGAGATGGTAGATTAGTTTGGGTCCAAGGAAAGATACATCGAGACAATAAGCTCAGCGTTTCTTTCCAAGCCCTGAAGAGCATGTACACTACAACCTGGGTCCAAAACAAGTTATCTGAGTGCTGCTGGATGCTTCTTTTCTTCTGGCTATCTGCTTATGGATTTAGGTCTTTGCCAATCTAGAAGCTGATCATTTGGAGGAGAAACAGGGCACCTAGAATAGATCTGATGACAGGACACTGGTCAGTCTGTTTGTGACCCTCTGTCGTATGTTCTTGCTGGAGCTAATGAAAATAAGCTTACACTGCTGGACCAGTATCTTGGGTAATCACTGGGAAATGGGGACTTGAGGTCATAAAAACAACCATAGCAATCAACTCCCTTTGTTGTTTACTATGTCATCCATTGTGCTGATGCTTTAATTGTGTTATATCATGAACTACCCTATTCTTTCTATTTAATATGTGGTAAAACAAAAATTGAGAGAGGTTAAATAACTTTAAGTGGTATAGACTAGTTCTCTTCCTTCAATACAACCTTTACTAATAATATGTATGTGTGTGTGTATATATAGAGATAACTTGTAATATATAGTGTATATTTAGTATAACATAATGCATATTATTATATTAAATGATTGCATATATTTATATTATATATGTGTGTGTATGTGTGTGTGTGTAGGTAAACATGTTTTTTCCTTGGGAATGGTATTTTATCTGATCCTTGGGAAGAACACAGGAAGGTAAGGGACTCTCCAAGATTAAAACTTCTAAGTAGACCAGGTGAGACTTGAAAATTATTCTTGTCAAATAATGACATAAAGGCAAAAAGGTCAGATTATTTGGTCATATAGAAAGAAAGAGATAGCTTAGGAGTCACATTTCTACCTTCAGTATTCAAATCTCATCTCAAAAATGAAAGAACATGAATGGTGACCATGGCTTTGACCATTCCATTTAAGGGAAAATCTCCTGAGCTGAGCAATGGATGAAGTGGGTGTGCCTTGGGATTGATCCACAGTGAAAAACTGCCACAAAAATAACTTCATCAGAAGTAAAAATAAGTGAATCAGTCAAGGATATATGTTTTCAATGATATATAAATTGTTTCAAACTACAAAATGAAGGGAAATTTCCAAATTCTTTTCATAATATGCAGTATAGCATACTGATGAAGTAGCATAAGAAAGTTACAGACTAACATGACATTGATATGAGAATTGTAAATAAAATTTTAGACTCCCCAACTCTAAAATAGTACCATGTACAAATGGGATTTGTGCTAAGAATTCAAAGAATATTAAATATTAGGAATTATACAAATGAAATTCACCATATTAGTATGTCTAAGGGGAGAGACCATATGATTATTTCTAGAGATGCTAAAAAATATCTTTTGATGAATTTCAACATCCTTTTTAAACTCTTGAGAAAATATGAATGTATGTATATTTCTTTTAAAAAGATAATATAAGGTATATACCTAAAGACAGCATCTTTTTTTTTTAATTTTTTATTGTTGGCTGTTCAAAACATTACATAGTTCTTGATATATCATATTTCACAATTTGATTCAAGTGGGTTATGAGCTCCCATTTTTACCCCCTATACAGATTGCAGAATCACATCAGTTACACATCCATTGATTTACATATTGCCATACTAGTGTCTGTTGTGTTCTGCTGCCTTTCCTATCCTCTACTATCCCCCCTCCCCTCCCCTCCCCTCCCCTCCCCTCTTCTCTCTCTGCCCCCTCTACTGACATTCGTTTGTCCCCCTTATATTATTTTTCCCCTTCCCCTCACTTCCTCTTGTATGTACTTTTGTATAACTCTGAGGGTCTCCTTCCATTTCCATGCACTTTCCCTTCTCTCTCCCTTTCCCTCCCACCTCTCATCCCTGTTTAATGTTAATCTTCTTCTCATGCTCTTCGACCCTACTCTGTTCTTAGTTACTCTCCTTATATCAAAGAAGACATTTGGCATTTGTTTTTTAGGGATTGGCTAGCTTCACTTAGCATAATCTGCTCTAATGCCATCCATTTCCCTGTAAATTCTATGATTTTGTCATTTTTTAATGCAGAGTAATACTCCATTGTGTATAAATGCCACATTTTTTTATCCATTCATCCATTGAAGGGCATCTAGGTTGGTTCCACAGTCTAGCTATTGTGAATTGTGCTGCTATGAACATCGATGTAGCAGTGTCCCTGTAGCATGCTCTTTTTAGGTCTTTAGGGAATAGACCGAGAAGGGGAATAGCTGGGTCAAATGGTGGCTCCATTCCCAGCTTTCCAAGAAATCTCCATACTGCTTTCCAAATTGGCTGCACCAATTTGCAGTCCCACCAGCAATGAACAAGTGTACTCTTTTCCCCACATCCTCGCCAGCACTTGTTGTTGTTTGACTTCATAATGGCTGCCAATCTTACTGGAGTGAGATGGTATCTTAGGGTGGTTTTGATTTGCATTTCTCTGACAGCTAGAGATGGTGAGCATTTTTTCATGTACTTGTTGATTGACTGTATGTCCTCCTCTGAGAAGTGTCTGTTCAGGTCCTTGGCCCATTTGTTGATTGGGTTGTTTGTTCTCTTATTGTCTAATTTTTTGAGTTCTTTGTATACTCTGGATATTAGGGCTCTATCTGAAGTGTGAGGAGTAAAGATTTGTTCCCAAGTTGTAGGCTCTCTATTTACCTCTCTTATTGTATCTTTTGCTGAGAAAAAACTTTTTAGTTTGAGTAAGTCCCATTTGTTGATTCTAGTTATTCACTTTTGTGCTATGGGTGTCCTATTGAGGAATTTGGAGCCCGACCCCACAGTATGCAGATCGTAGCCAACTTTTTCTTCTATCAGACGGCGTGTCTCTGATTTGATATCAAGCTCCTTGATCCATTTTGAATTCACTTTTGTGCATGGCGAGAGAAAGGGATTCAGTTTCATTTTGTTGCATATGGATTTCCAGTTTTCCCAGCACCATTTGTTGAAGATGCTATCCTTCCTCCATTGCATGCTTTTATCCCCTTTATCAAATATAAGGTAGTTGTAGTTTTGTGGATTGGTTTCTGTGTCCTCTATTCTGTACCATTGGTCCACCCGCCTGTTTTGGTACCAGTACCATGCTGTTTTTGTTACTATTGCTCTGTAGTATAGTTTGAAGTCTGGTATCGCTATACCGCCTGATTCACACTTCCTGCTTAGCATTGTTTTTGCTATTCTGGGTCTTTTATTTTTCCATATGAATTTCATGATTGCTTTCTCTATTTCTACAAGAAATGCCGTTGGGATTTTGATTGGCATTGCATTAAACCTATAGAGAACTTTTGGTAATATCGCCATTTTGATGATGTTAGTTCTGCCTATCCATGAACAGGATATATTTTTCCATCTTCTAAGATCTTCTTCTATTTAATAGAAAAAGAGGGAGAACTTCCAAATTCATTCTACGAGGCCAACATCACCCTGATACCTAAACCAGACAAAGACACTTCAAAGAAAGAAAACTACAGACCAATATCTCTAATGAACCTAGATGCAAAAATCCTCAATAAAATTCTGGCCACTCGGATACAAAAACATATCAAAAAAATTGTGCACCATGATCAAGTAGGATTCATCCCTGGGATGCAAGGCTGGTTCAATATACGGAAATCAATAAATGTTATTCACCACATCAATAGACTTAAAAATAAGAACCATATGATCATCTCGATAGATGCGGAAAAAGCATTCGACAAAGTACAGCATCCCTTTATGTTCAAAACTCTAGAAAAACTAGGGATAACAGGAACATACCTCAATATTGTAAAAGCAATCTATGCTAAGCCTCAGGCTAGCATCATTCTGAATGGAGAAAAATTGAAGGCATTCCCTCTAAAATCTGGAACAAGACAGGGATGCCCTCTCTCACCACTTCTGTTCAACATAGTTCTCGAAACACTGGCCAGAGCAATTAGACAGACGAAAGAAATTAAAGCATCAAAATAGGAAAAGAAGAACTTAAATTATCACTATTTGCAGCAGACATGATTCTATACCTAGCAGACCCAAAAGGGTCTACAAAGAAACTATTAGAGCTAATAAATGAATTCAGCAAAGTGGCAGGATATAAAATCAACACGCATAAATCAAAGGCATTCCTGTATATCAGCGACAAATCCTCTGAAATGGAAATGAGGACAACCACTCCATTCACAATATCTTCAAAAAAAATAAAATACTTGGGAATCAACCTAACAAAAGAGGTGAAAGACTTATACAATGAAAACTACAAGACAGCATCTTAATAAATGAAAAATTCTAGGACATTCCTACATAGAGCAGGAACAAAACCAGAATGCCCACTACCTCCACTCCCAATTAACGTAATTCTGAAGATACTGGCAAATGTCATTAGACTATACAAAACAAAGACAAATGAATATTAAAATAAGAAAAATAATAATGTCTAGTTACAGAAAACATAACAGTAAAAACTGAAATAGAAAAGAGAATTCCAGACAGCAGCAAGATATAAATTTAACATGAAACAAAATTCACATACTCAAACAACCCCAAGAATATATAACGAATGAAAAAGCTCCACTTAAATTTAAAAAGGATAAAATAAATGCCACATTTTTTTTATCCATTCATCTATTGAAGGGCATCTGGGTTGGTTCCACAGTCTAGCAATTGTGAATTGTGCTGCTATGAACATCGATGTAGCAGTATCCCTGTAGTACGCTCTTTTAAGGTCTTCTGGGAAAAGTCCAAGAAGGGCAATAGCTGGGTCAAAAAAATGTGGCATTTATACACCATGGAGTATTACGCAGCACTAAAAAATGACAAAATCATAGAATTTGCAGGGAAATGGATGGCACTAGAGCAGATTATGCTTAGTGAAGCTAGCCAATCCCTAAAAAACAAATACCAAATGTCTTCTTTGATATAATGAGAGCAACTAAGAACAGAGCAGGGAGGAAGAGCAGGAAGAAAAGATTAACATTAAACAGATACATGAGGTGGGATGGAAAGGGAGAGAAAAGGGAAATTGCATGGTAATGGAGGGAGACCCTCATTGTTATACAAAATTACATATAAGAGGTTGTGAGGGGAATGGGAAAATAAACAAGGAGAGATATGAATTACAGTGGATGGGGTAGAGAGAGAAGATGGGAGGGGAGGGAGGGGGGATGGTAGAGGATAGGAAAGGTAGCAGAATACAACAGTTACTAATAGGGCATTATGTAAAAATGTGGATGTGTAACCGATGGGATTCTGCAATCTGTATTTGGGGTAAAATTGGGAGTTCATAACCAACTGGAATCCAATGTATGAAATATGATATGTCAAGAGCTTTATAATGTTTTGAACAACCAATAAAAAAAATTAAAAAAAAAAAATAAATAAATAAATAAATAAATAAAAAATAAACACACACACAAAAAAAAGGTCAATCAACAATTAAGACATTTTTTTAAAAAAAGAAAAAATAAATAAAAAATAAAAAGGATAAAATAAAGCACTTGGTAATAAAACTATATCTCATTAAAAATGTGCCCACATAAAATCTTACATGCTCATAGTATCTTTATTGGCAACAGCCAAAAGTTGGATACAACTCAAATACCCTTTAGCTTATTTTATGGGCAGACAAGTACATTCATATAATAGCAATAACAAGGAACAGATTTGTATTTGATACAAAAACATACCCGAATCTCAAAAGCTAAACTACAAAGCTACTTTCTCTTTAATTATATCACATGAAATTCTACAAAGGCAAAAACCACAGAAAAACCAGTGATTGTCAAAACTTTGGGGTAATAAAGGAACAGTTTCATAACTTGATTTTAGAAGCAGTTCTATAGCTCTACATTTACCCATACTCATGGGACAGTACACCCCAAATTGTTTATCTTTATTGTGTATAAATTATACTTCACAACTACAGCTCTTGATGAGAGTAGCTTGTTTTCTGGAATTCTCCAGACAATCAGCAGAGAGGATCCCCAAGGGAAATGGAGGCAGAAATGGATTATCTTTGTACAAAACAGCCAAGTAGAGTGTGAAGGTGTAAAGTGGATGCTTTTAGGCAGAATTCTCAGTGTTATCAGGTCATTTCTCCTGGACTTAGAGATTCTGAATGTCATGGTATTTCTGGTGAAGCTCAGGGTAGATGAAAAGTAACAGAAACATTGGGAGCAGTTCACAGCCCCCTCTCTCAGGGCACCAACTCACTCACTTTACTTATCTTCTCTTCTTCCTAATTCATCCCTCATCCAAAATATTTGCCTCGCACATGGATGGGTTTGGTTAGGGTTGAGATGGTCAGGATCAGGGACTAGGGGTGTGTGTGTGTGTGTGTGTGTGTGTGCACAAGCACGCGCACGTGCGCACAAACCTCCATCTCCTTTTCTCCCCATCTCAAATCCAGGATTATTTCTTATCCTTTAAGAACTGTGCAATCTGATTTTTTCAATAAATGTTTTTTCTTAAACAATTTACTCTGGCTTTAGTCTTATTCTCAATAAAGAAGAAAATAGGGGAAATTGCCTTTTTTCGGCATAATTTATGAGTACGCTCATGCATCCACATGTTCTTTCATTGTTTAAATAGAGTAATCACTTTACTGCTGATTGAGAGTCAGTAAAATATTTTCTCTGTTTACACACTTAAGTCTTAGGTTGGTTTTCTTCATTCTCAATTTTCTAACTGTCTCTATCTCACTTTTCCTTGTATCCTTGGTCTGGGAAAGAAGGAATGGTTCATGGAAACCAGAAGGGTTCACTAGCATGACTGTAGGAACCCTTTCCTTTTTTATCTAAAGTTCACAATAAAAATGAATTAAGGCCTGAAACTAAAACTTGCATGTAAAGAGTCTTCTTAAAAATCAATGCCTCAATTATTTTTATGGATTGTTTTATCTTTTATTCTCTTTTGTCTTTTTATTTCTTATAATTGGTGCTTGCCTGTGTCTGTATATCTGGTACTATCATTTCAATTATTGATCATCATCTTTTAGTAATTGGTGGCCTTGTTATTATCCATTAATTGACCGTGGAGAACCAGGACTCAAACTTCATTTCCCAGCAACTTCTGACCCTTAAGTGGTGATATGAATAAAAACACCAGTGTAAGAAAAAGGGGTGGGGGATACTATGTCAAGTCTAAAAAATATAACTAGCAAATATATCCAGATCATAACACAAACACCAGGAATCCTGCTGTTAAGATTTTGAAGTTTGCAAAGTAGACTGAAGCCCTGGATCTTCATCTAATTGACGGTCAGTTATCTATGACTTGCCCTGTCAGAGAGAAGAAGCAAGGGATCTCCTAGAATTTTATCCACTTCTAATCTTGGTGAGCATTAAGTTCCATCTCAAAAATATTTTGTTCTCCATGAAAGTAGTTTTGAACTATTTCCCATACATTTTTAAATTTTATTGTGTAAACATATAGGTAACCAAATCCCACAGTTAATCCCAAATCTCTATTAATCAATGTGTTGGTAACCCTAGTGAGTTAGCACATTATACTAAGAGCAAACAAGAGATTTGAACCTGGGGTACTAAAGATATAGTAGAAGAAATCAGGAATAAGTTTTATAACAAACAGAATACCGTCTCCACTTTTGAACCTATCTGCTAAAATCGGAGTTTTCTTTCCCATGAATATAAGGTTTAACTTACAGAACTTGCAGTAAATCAGTGTTTTGAATCCCAACTCTACTACATCATGGGTAACCTCAGGCAAATCATTACACACTCCCAAAGCCTTGCTTTTCTCAATTTTGAGATGGCTTTTGTAATAGCTATTTCACAGGATGTCTGAGGGAATTAAGCACTTAACAAATATTAAATAAATAATTATTAAACGAAAGTATGTATCTAAGATGCCTGGCACACCATTACATATGAAATTGCTTTGTTTTATTTTCACAGGAATCTGTGCCTAGATGATTTTGTGAACTTTCTGGCTTCCCTCATGCAAATGGAAAAGTTGAGCCCAGAGATTTTGAAAGGAAATACATTCTACTTTTGCTCTTTTGGTCCCCCAAATTCCCCTCTTCTAATATCACAAACCCACCCTCTTGGCTCCTCCTCAGGAAGGCCAACGAGATGGCTGAATGAAGACACAGGAATGAGCAGTGTGGCCAGTTCTGCCAGGTAGGAATGACCAGACATAGCACACTTGCAGGGAGCATGCTTTCCTTTATCATTCAAGTCACAGTCACTGACCACGCCCTCTTTGGGGGCAATGGCAGACCCTGTACAGTCTGCCAGCTCTTTAACCAGCAAGCCTGGCACCTGCTGCTTCCTGTAGGTCTAGTTAAGGGACATTCCAGTTCCCTTTCCTTCCTCCCTTCAACCTGGAGAAATCTTGAGTCGCCTTGGCTTAACACTGGTGAGAGTAGAAGATAGAAATGACCAGGAAAGTGAGAGATCTCAACAAGAAAGGCCTGCCATCTGCATCAGACCAGGACATGACTGATTTGTCAGAGGTATTCCCTCTTCCTTTTTGACATTAGTTTAAAGCTGTTGGAATATTAACTGCCTATTTAGGTATCATCATAGCATTCATTGTTCTATATAAACGTTTATTCAGATAAAACAATTTTCTTCAAAATCAGGTGCTAGAAAAATTTGAGGAATACAGGTTTCTAGCCTGACAAGCAATGAAGAATGTGTAAAAGATAGTAAGGGAAATAAAGGCTGCAGAGGTTAAGAGATGCCGGATGATAGGAGGACTTCAGTGTCTGAGATTTAGCTTGCAGCCACCTTCATGGAATGCGTAACTAAATAGGCAGCAGGTTGTAGCATACTGATGGAGGTTTGTGGAGCAGGGTCCCATTCTACGCTGTCAATGCATTCTTGCAAAGCCAAACATCAGTGGAACCTTTAGTGGCAAATCCATTTTAAGTATGAGAACTTAATTCACTATATCAAAGATTTCCTGAAAATAGAAGGAAGATTAGTAGAGGAGAGAAAGGGAATGGGGTGGAGGGAAGAGAAGCAAGGGGGAGCCGCTAGGGAATGGAAATTGACCAATTTGTGCCATGTGTATGTATAAATATGCAACAACAAATAGCCCTATTATATATAATTATAGTATACCAATAACAACAACAAAAAGATGTCTAGGAAAAAAGAGTCCTTACCAAAATGAAATAATACTAACAAATGAAATGTACTAGCTCATTAGGTTCTGATTTGTGAGTACATGCATGCAGGACCCATGATCTTGAGATTTTTCAGGAACCATAAACAAAAGCTTCGGGGTTGGTAGTTGACCAGCAGAATCAACCAATCAATCCACATGGTCTCAGCACTGTGCCCTGGGTGCTTACTAATGGTTCTTCAAACATACCGAACACCTGCTAATCTTAGGGCCTTGGATCTCACCTTTCTTTGTCCTGAAACATTTGGCCTCCACATACCCACTCATTTATATCCTCTCCTCTGGATTAACTTAGTTTAAATTGAAAACACCCTATGATCTGCAGCCAGATGCTCCTCGCTCTGATCTATTTTTTCCTTCTCCCAAAGTACTTCCAGTTCTCTAATATACCATACATCTTATTATTTATTGTGCATATTTTACCAGGGCCTTTGGTTTATTTGCTGATATATCCTTAGCATCGGAATCAGGGTTTAACACACAGTATAGGTGCTCAATAAATATTTATCCAGTGAAGGAATCAACAAATGGCATCTAGGGTTTCTGCCACTGAAATAACTAAACAAAATCATTTTAATGTTTTGTTTTCTAGCTCAGTCTTTTAGTGCCACACAGATAATGTTGCATAAATTAGCACATTTGTGACTTGTGGCTGCTTCCAACTTAAGGTTGCATAGGACTCAAGAGTCCAGTCCCAGCCTTTCCAATGGCATGGCCTTGGGCCTCAATTTCCTTATCATGATAATAACCACATTACAGAGTTTTTATGAAGAATGAGGTAACATGTGGGAAAGTGTTTTTACTGTGTACACTATTTAAAAACACATAGATATTTGAGTCTTTACCATACATAAAAATTTCTGGCCTGGCTTGCTCATTCATTGTTAGTCTAGTTCTCACTTGTAATCTCTCACTTCATTGACAACCTACTGTGTGGCAAAGACCCTGTCAGGCAGTTGGATACATTTTCTCCTCACTTAGCAATTTTAACATCATCATCCCACTTTAAGGTGAAGGAGAGAAGGCTCATGACTTTTCAAAACCACTTGGATGGTGAATGGCAGAACTGAGACTCCAGTCATTGGCTGCCTGACATGACTCTCCATGTCCATGTTCTATTACCTGTTGAACTACCTGGACTCATCCTCTCTCTCCCTATCCATCTCCCCTGCCCACTTTCCTGCCTCATGGTCACACATGCACACATGTGCAAATAAGCTCCAGCTCCTTTGGCTCAAAGGTCCCTGACCTGGAGGAACGTGAGATATGCTAAATCACCAGCTCACAACATTGACATCACTGTCCAGCTTCAGCATATGAGCTATCCTGGATTCTTTTCTACTCTAATCCCCTGAAGGGTCATCAGAGGAACACTTAAATTTTGAGTTATGCTTTGTTACATTTTATGGGGTAATTGTTGTGTCATAATGGTATTTTAGTCAGTCAGAGACCTCTGTCCCATGTAAATCGTGAAATAATATCATGTATCCTGAGGCTGTCAGCCTTGACCAGGGTTTTAATAACTAATGCAACTTCCCTGGAGAGTGATCTGAAGCCAAAGGGGCCATCAGGAAATACTGGTAGAGCAGTCAACATAGTGGATCTTGTCCTGTCATCAAGCCTTCAAGTCACATGCTGACCAAGTCATGGTCCTGCTTAGGTCCCCGCCAATAAGTGCCTATGATACACAGTGATCCCCCATGGGGCTTGCCTGAGACTAGAGAAATCATTTGTTCCATTCTTAAATGTCTCTTTCCCTCTCTTTCCCCAGGCTTTGGAAATAGTGCTATGGTTTAGATGTTGACCATCTCTCAGAGGTCCATAATATAAAAGTTTGGTCCCCATAGTGGCAGTGTTGGAAGGGTCTATGGACCTTTAAGAGGCAGAGCATCATTAGGGCATTGGGGGCATCATTAGGGCATTTGGGGCATGCCTTCTAAGGGGATTGTGATGTTTTTCTGTCCCCCCTTACTCCTCTTTATATTTATTTTTTCTCTCCTCTTTCTTCTTTCTTCCCTCTCCTTCTCTCTAACCTCACCCCACCACCCATCCTTCAGTTTGAGATGTGACCATTTGTTCCTACACAAGCTCCTGCTATGATGTACTTCCACCCACTACCCACTACTCTCACCAGAGGCCAGTCAATGGGGCCCACCTGATCCTAGACTTTGAATCTCCAAAACCATAGCTAAATAAACCTTTATTCTTTATAAGTTAGCCTCCTTGGGTGTTTTGTTAGAGTAAAACAAAACTTACTAATACAAATAGCCCAACCAACTGACAAAAGAAACCATGTATGGAGAGAAGACCTGTGCTAAACTTTGAATCACACTCAGTTTGATGAATAAAAACTCCTAACTTGTGCTCTGTTGGTGCTTTAGGACAATGGAAACCCCCCTGCATAGAAGCTGCATGCGCTCATCTCCAACAGAGATCACCCTATGTTAGTTAGAGAGTCTATATAAGGCAAGGTTGTATGAGTCAAGCAGGAACCTTGACTAAAGGCTCCTGGAGAGAAAGGAAAGAGAAATTACTGTTATGTACTATGGTCTTGTCATTGGTCCTGTGAGTTGGTATCCCATGGCCTGGGGTACCATTTGGCTGGTACAGGACATGTGTTGCATCCAGCCTAAATTGTTGTGTTTGGGGTGAGTCATTGAGAATACAGACAGGAAACATCCCTGAACTTGGCTCTTGAGTCCTGAGCCTGTGACTGCACAGCTGAGTCTGAACCTCTTTAGGTGACTCACGGGGATCCTCGTGGGGCTGCTGAATGCAGGGTTGGGAAGGCTTCTAAATGGGTAAAGGTTTCTTCCTCACCAATAAGTTAAATGAGATTCAATGAATTGAATCTCCAAAATGCTTACCTTGGAAAATCACTTTGGTCTCTAGTAGATAAGAAGATAAAACAAAAAGGGATAATTTCTGATACCAAAACAAAGTACACAAGATAGATTTGGCAGGTCCAACTGAAACGAGTCTTCCATCCTCTGGAAGGATTAACTTTCTCACAATATTATAGTCCTTAGAAGTAGCAGGGGCTTATATTTAACCACCAGTATAACTGGTAGGTGCAGAGAAAATGCCTGTCCTATCTGTTACCCAGGGCTAGGATTCTCTTCCTCCTCCTCCTCCTCAGCTTGCTCTCTGGGATTCTCAGCCCCTTTGGCCTCAGCTCAGCTCCTATATTTTCTGGACCCCTCAGTGTGGCTGTGGCTCCTGTTCTTTCTGCCCCTTCCCTATTTTTAACTGTGCCCTGTTCCACCCTTGCTGGTGAAGAAAGTCAGAGCAAGCCACCCCAAAATGTGGCACCTTAGTATTTGAGAAAACAGCAGAAAAAAAGAAGATCGCTCTCTCACCTTCTCCTACCCTTCTTCACTGAACCAGGCTATAAAACTGAGGTGGAATTCCCCAACCTTCTCCTGAAGTCATCAGACCTTCCTTTCATGCCCTTTCCAGTCCTGGAGAAAAGGTACATCCTTGCCTGGAAGACACAGAGACACAGACAGGGATTAGAACAAACAGGTCTTGATAAGTACCCTATAATTCATTGTCGATTCACTCTTCTCCTGCAATCATATTTCTCCATGACTGTTCACTTTTCATCAAGCCTAAGCCTAAAAACTCACAAGATTACCTGCTTCTTTGAGTCTGCATTTCCAAAGGCTCACAAGTCACATAAAAATTGCATTAAGTCCATTTGTATGCTTTTCTCCCATTGTGCTGTTCTGTCTATTCTTGTTGTTATCGGGTCTTCACCCAGGAAACTAAAAAGACTTAAAACAATTCTTCCCTCCCTTATATTGATGAACCACATCTAGGTCCTGACTCCAATTGTACCAGGACTATAAACTCTCATTTGGCTGCCCACCTGGCGCACACATGTCCTGAATCCCCAAATGGAAAGTCAGGTCAGGAGTCACTCTCTGCCTATGGTATTTTCTTCTTGTATCATTCTCATCTCTTCTTGATGAATTGCTACTGCCATCCCTTTAATAAGCATTTACATGTACCGAGTGCCTGCTGTTTGACAGGCTTCAATGTCATCTCCTCTGTGAAATTTTCTATAACTTCCCTGCAGAGTCACTTCCTCCTCTGTCTTTCTAGGGCACTGCATTCGTATCACCTATTGCATCTCTTACATATGTTGCAATCATATATCACTCTCCTTTTCTACCCTGTACAGCCCTGATATCCCAGCTTAAAGGGAGAACCAGCCTTATTCAGCTTTTTACCAGCCATGCTGGGTTCTCTATAAATGTCTGTTGATAAAAAAAATGAATAATGAGTTGGAAACAGAGAAAGATAAACTTAAGTGTAGTTGCTCTCAGAGCCCAGGGAGGCAGCATGGTTTTGTGGGGAAGGGCACAGGTGTGGAAGTCGGGCTGCCTTAGTTTTAATCCTGGCTCTAAGCTGTTCCAGTAGTATGACCCTAAGCAAGCTACTTCACTCTTCTGTGCCTCAGTTTCCACACTAGAAATGTGGTGATCATAATAGTATCTGCCTTCAAGTGACCCTGTGATTATTAAATAACATAACCAACAGCAACTAGTTATAATGATGCCTGACATAAAGTACTCAATAAACATACACTGTGTTTGCTTTTGTCTTTTCCCCCTGTGGATCTGACTTTTTTTTTTTTAGTTACACATGACAGTACAATGATCTTGACATTTCATACCTGACTTTTTTGATGAAATACTTATACTCTTGGATGGACAACTGGATAAATTTACTGGAGAAGAGAGACATATGCAGATTCCATTTTTGAACGGAATATAAAAAGTCAGTGAATTTTATACTTTGCCTTCACTTTTCCCCAACTAGACAGAAGTTGCATCTCCTAAGCTTCCTTTGCTTCATGAGGATGGTCTGGTGCTACAAGAAGGATGCTGGGATACAGTTAAGTGAAGCTGTATGTAACAAAGAAAAAATAGATGAAGAGCAAAATATGTCATTAAATATAAGAAAAAATGTGTGTCTTTTTATTTAAAAGAGAGAGATGGATTTGGGACAGGTTCCACTATATCAACTATTAAGGTACCCATGAGATAAATGGTAATTTTTAGGGAGCTGGCAGCAATTCCTAGACCAGAAACATATAATTTTTGAGACCATTGAAGTTTTACCAAAAATGTCTTGAAAACCTATGGAAAGAACTTTCTCTAAGGACCCCTTTGACCCTCATCCATGGTCTTGCAGCAGGGCCCTTCAGCTCTCTGCTCAAAGTCACAACTCTGATAGTAATTAGTCACTGAACGCATTTGGAAAGAGTCAAATGAAGGGGAGGAAAGTGCCTGTAAACACGGGACCACATATAGCAGAAAAGTCAGAGCACACAATATGCTGCCTCATCTACCTACACGCCAGGTTGGGGAGCTTAGAGAACACCATAAAGTAAATGGAAGTGGGTGGAAAAGATACTAGAGAAGGAGATGGACTGACTGTTCAGAGTAGGGTGAGGGGAATTCAGTGAGCTCTAGGGACATAAAATCTAGACTTGTTCAGTTCCCTGCA
Source organism: Marmota monax (assembly GCF_021218885.2). Lineage (NCBI taxonomy): Eukaryota > Metazoa > Chordata > Mammalia > Rodentia > Sciuridae > Marmota > Marmota monax. Next base: position 25,676 of record NW_026693988.1, on the reverse strand, counting down.
ACTTCCTAATCCTCTTTGCCTAATCACTGGTTTTCCCTGGATGTCTCATAATTGGATTTCCAGTTTCCACCTCTTTTCTATTTTCTTCTACCTTCTCTCTCACTTTCTTAAAAGTGGAGACTGGCCTTGACGGCTGTAGCCAGAGCTGACATTTAGTGCAGTGCTTCTCAAGGTTGGTTGTGCTTGAGTCAGCTGTGGGAGGTCCTCTTTTGCCCCTATAGGTCCACTTACCATCTCTGTCCACCTTGCCTAGTGCCCAGGGCTTGGTGTGTGAGTGCTAAGTGACAGGCTTCCTTACCTGATTCATGATTCAGCCAATGGGCTGCTGCGGCAGATCAGTAGTCAGAAACAAAATGTGGTTGGGGCATTTAGTCCCCTTGAGGCCACCAAGAGCTGGCCCAGTCCTTCCATTGGAGAATCCCAAACACATCCTATCTGTTGGCCCTTTCCATCTAGCCTCTCTGCTGAGGTTCCTGTAACCACTGGTTCCCTGTGCCCTGTCATATCAAAGCATGGCACTGATATGAACATACCATATCAGTGAGCTTCTCCTCACTCTGGCCACCTCTTTGAAAATGGTCCCTTTATTAACCTCTCTTCAAATTGTCTTAACTAAGTGTGTTAGTCTCCTGGAGATACACTGTCTTCACAAATCAACAGAGGGCTTGTTTAAAATTCAGAGTCCTGAGTAGTGACTGCAGAAATTCTGAATGAATAGCAAGTCTAGAAGGTCAGCTACATTTTTAACAAGAACCTAATTTCAATGCTGGTGGTTCAGGGGGATGAGTTTGAGAAGGAGTGGACCATGATCTTGCTATCACACTGGACGTAGTCCAGATTTAGTCAGACAGTAAGATAATGCAGCCCCCATAGTTCCCATTGCTTAGTTGTCTCTTCTGAGGAGTCCAGAATTTTGTATGAGTTCATTATGAGCTAAGTTATAAATGGCAGAGTTTCTGAACCAAGTCCTGTAATCTGTGGGATGACTCTGGTATCTGGTAACCCGAAAAATAGTATTGTACAATATCAGAGCTTGTGACATAGAACTTCCCAACACCTGATTCATTTATGCTGCCACAGTTTACCTACAGCTAAAGGCTCTTGAACTTTATTTGTATTGATTAGAACATCACTGGCAAGAAAGGGAGATGGAATAAATGGCAGATGCCCAGACCTGAAATTAAAGAATGGGATCCATGAAGTCAGATCTGCATACCACTCATTCACCCAACAATTGCTAAAAGGAGTTCTCAGCCAAGAAGAAAACCCAGGCAACAAATGAACTGGTATTAGGGAAGCACAAAGGAGAACCAGTCGAGCAATAGGGAAAAAATCGAAAATCAACTTGGATTGTGATATCGTGTGGACTTACCATTTCAGAAGCCTGTCCTGTTTTGGACCCATTAGATGCATTCTTGGAAGGTAACTATTTCAGATAGTTAGGATAATGTTTGTCTAGGCAGCAGGGCAGATGTCAGAGTCATTTGGAGAAGAGCAATGCCTCTTTTGGGAATTGTAACCTCCCACTGCTTGTCTGATACATTTCTTGGAATGGTAACTCAGAAGGTAAAAATGGTTGGCTCAAATTTTCTTCCACAAGAACATGCTGCAGAAATCTGTCCCCATCACAAGAGGCTGAAAGAAAGGTCTTCAAGCAAGAATGTGGTCATGGACACCTCCTGGAGAATAATCTAATTTAATTCATTTGCTCTTGCCAAAAGATGCAGAAATGATTCCCTGAGTAAACAAACTCATGATGACATAAATGAAGTACACAATCTCCTGGCACTGTTCCCCACTATAGCATGTCTAGGTATTGATGTGGCATTAATTCCATGGTCTCTCTGGAAAAGTACCATAACATCAAAATATTGAGTTCAAATCTTGACTCTGTCATGCTTTTTAAGAAAGCTTTTTTTTTTTAATGATTCTGATTCTTTGTTCCTTTGTTAGCAAAACTGAATAAGATCAGGAACCTCATAAAAAGCTATAATAATTAGTCACATTAATATATCTAATAACAGCAGAACAGCTACTATAGGGGGGTAGATTCTTGGTACAGGAGACAAGTTATTCTTGTTGTGCTTCTAGAAGATCTAGTAAGCTCCACATGGCCTCTTTCCTTCCTGTTCATCAAAGCACCAGGTCAGAGACACTGCAGCCAAAGTGACAATCTTTTTTTCAGGAAAATGTCAAATCTAAATGTAAAGCTCACCTATCTGGTTTGGGGCTCAGAGAACGAGACACTCCAATCTGAAATATCTAGGTTCTAGGGTAACTTAATCTCTGCACAGGAAATAATCTTAACAATGACTGTCACATCTCTCACTGACTCCAGTGTCCTGAGCACCAGAGACTTCTGCTTTCCCTGTGGGGAACAGCCCAGAAGCTATAGACCAAATCTACTAAAAACTCTGTGGTCCTCTTTTAGCATGTCCCTTATCTCAAGTAGAGTTAGGTAGTCTGTGACAAGAGGCAATTCCTTTGCATAAACTGTATTTATTTCTCTCTCTCTATCTCTCTCTCTCTTTTGTAAGACATCTTCAAATTACTAATTCAATCTGTTTACTTGGGTGCTAGTGCCACATGTAACTCCTAGAATAATCTGTGGTGCCTTTTTCTTACATATTTCCTGAATACATTTGAAAATATCCTGAAATTATTGGATTCATTCCTTCCAATCTATCATTTTAGCACTGACTTGCCCTAAATCACTATGTGGGCCCAATCAACACTCATAATTCTGGATTGTTTTCCTTCTAATTATACTAGCAAAACATCCCTGCCTGATTTTTAACATTAGCATCCATCCATCATAATAGACATTATTAAGTTCTAGCCACATATGAATGCTCTCTTGGAGCTGGAGATGCCTGGACAATTAGATGATATCTGGTTTATTGGAAGAAACATTAAATCATCAGACTGAGGATTAAGTACTTGATCTTGGTGAATATATCTATCTGTCCCCAAATAACAAATGACCCCACAGAAAGTAGAATCAGTCCAACCCCAATCCAAGCCACTGGAAATATACCTCTGTTCCTGATGCGGTACCAGGCCTCTTTTTGAGCTTTGCCCCAGTCTGGCCTCTCAACACACTAGATGAACATGGATTCATCTCAGAGGACCCCCTGTCTCTCTAACAGGTGGGTAATAACAGCCCAGGTAGAAGCTTCACTTTGCAATCCCAAGGAGCTCTCAGCGTAAACCTCTACCCAGATTATAGGTGTTTTGCAAAGGATCCTTTCAAAAAATCATATGGTGTCTCCTTCATTATACATCAATTTTTAATTTTTCATAGTTTTTTTTTGTAGTTAAAGGAAAAATGTAATTGCACAGCTGCCTCATGCTCCTTGCAAGAGGCTATTACATTTAAAAGAAAACCTGAATTCTGGGCACTACTGTCACCAGCTCCTACTGTTTGCATTACACAAAAGGAAAATTTAGACTGGGTCCTGACCATTTTATTAGGCAGATTAATTAGGGGCAGGAGGTGGGAGAGAAGTCAGGTCTAGGGACATAACAAGAAATCTAGCTTGTCTTTCTGTGGGACTGTTTTGTTTTACTCTAGTGGAGGTAAACAGCAGCAGCACACATAGGAGCGTCCTGGAGAATATAGTGCCTGAGAGATTCTCTGCCCCTTCTGTAATTATACACTTATTTTTTGTTCACTTCATGGGCCTCTCCTAAACCATTCATTGTAACCTGAGTGTCTTCTACTCTTTCTGCAGTGTTTTACATCACGGCTGCTTTATGTTACATAGCCAAGTTCCCTTTACGTCTCTTTATGTTGTAGTAAATTACTTACTTTTAGAATCTCAAAGATAATTACTGCATTGTCCCCTCCTTAGACACAGTCAGGGCATAGGAAGGAACTTAAATTCTGCCAGTTTTTCCTTCTGACATTTCAATGGGGTTGGTATTCATAAGGCAGTGGTCCCTGCCTCAGGAAGGAGATTAGATTCTCAATGACAGCAAAGTTCAAACAAAGCAGATCTAACGTGAAGCCAAGGTATCTAGTGACAACTCATACAGTCATAATTGACAGGAAGCAAGGAGAAGGCTGGAAGCACCATCCGGGGCGGCAATAAAATGAGTTTCCTGGCAGAACCCCTTCCATGCTTGTGGATGCCGAGCAGATCATTGCAGCTAATGAGACAAAGAAGGCAATAGGAAATGATGAGCTATTAATTCTTCATTCTTTTCTGACTCTTAAAACCACAACTGGCACCACCGATGGAAACTCTGTGGAAGGAGGAAGAGGGGACAGACAGTTCGGGGTATAGCGGGGGATGGTGAAGATGGGGCAGGTTAGAACTAATGCAGGTAGCCTGAGGAACACCAGGCCATCAGAAAGGAAAATGAAGAGAATTTAGAAGACGGTTGTGGAGTGCTTGCTATGTGCTAATCACCATGCTGGATTCTTTTCCTATATTATTTTACTGAGTACTCAATGTTGGGGCAGGCCCCAAATGGCTGCTATTGTTAGGCTCATTTGCCTAGGCTTCTGGTGAGCTACATTATGTTTTTAGTATGAAGCCAAGGCCAAGAGTTGGCTATGTTAAGGTGAGTGTTCAGTCAAGGTCATAAATACCCTGATCCAGTGTATGTACTCAAAGTATTAAACATTTGCTTGTGGGCATGTGCCCACTTATGTAACCAGTTGGCAGTTTCCTTTTTGTTTGATCTACATATAAAAAGGGCCTATGAAAATGGCTTGGAGTGGGGCTGGCTCGGGGCTATGGCCTCCTCTGAATAAAGGATTACCAATATTCCAACTGTGTCTCGCATCTTCTTCCAACTGCCAAAGCTCTGAACTTTGCTTCCCTGGCCTGAGCCTCACTCTCTGCCCCATATCACTACAACCCTATAAGGTAGGAATGGTTAGGATCCCTTGGGGCAAATGGATTCCATATAGAAGAGTGCTATTATGTGTAGAAAGTGATATTCCATGTAGATTGATATTATATGTAGACTGGTAGATTGGTATCATGTTTGTGGATTGCTTACAGAGGGGTGCACTGGGATCAAAAAGGGTCACTTGCAAAGATAGCAACTCTCACTGAAAACCTATCTTTCCCTGGGCTCATTCTTCAAACCACAATAAAAGTAACATTGTCTTTCTGGGAAAAGGAGTTGGGAACAAAAGAAACTGAGAGGAAGCTTTTTAGTTTGAATTCATCCCATTTATTGATTCTTGATTTTACTTCTTGCACTTTAGGGGTCTTGTTAAGAAAGTCAGATTCTCAGCCAACATGATGAAGACTTGGTCCTACTTTTTATTTTCCCTAGTAAAACAGGGTCTCTGTTCTAGTACCTAGGTCTTTGATCCACTTTGAGTTGAGTTTTGTGCAGGGTGAGAGATAGAGGTTTAATTTCATTTTTTTACATGTGGCTTTCCATTTTTCCGAGTACCATTTATTGAACAGGCTATCTTTACTCCAGTGAATGTTTTTGTGCCTTTGTCTAGTATGAAATAACTATATTTGTCTAGGTTTGTTTCTGTGTCTTCTGTTCTGTACCATTGGTCTATGTGTCTGTTTCAGTGCCAATACCATACTGTTTTTGTTCTTATAGCTCTGTAGTATCGTTTAAAGTCTGGTATTGTGATGCCTCATGCAGCCACATTAATGTTTACAGCAGCTCAATTCATAATAGCTAAACTATGGAACCAACCTCGGTTGGTGAATAAAGAAAATGTGGTACATATATTTGATATATATTGATAATATTACTCAGCTTTAAAGAAGAATTATGAAGAAATTATGGTGTTTACCAGTAAATGGATGGAGCTGGAGAATATCATGCTAAGCAAAAAAAAAAAAGCCAATCCTGAAAAACTAAAGGCCAAATGTTTTCTCTGATATGCAGATGCTAATTCACAATAAGGTGGGGGCACTCTAGGGAAGAATAGAGTCACTTTAGATTAGGTAGAAGGGGGTGAAGGGAGGGAGGGGCTGTGGGGATAGGAAGAAGAGTAGAATGAAACAGACATTAGTACCTTATGTACATATGAGTGCATGACTGATGTGATTCTACAACTTGTACAATCAGAAAAACGAAAAATTATACCCCATTTATGTATGATATATCAAAATGCATAAATGTATTCTACTAGCATGTATAACTAACTAAAACAAATTTAAAAATTAAAAAATAAATAAAAATGTAATTAAAAAAAAAGAAGTTGGATGCTTAGAAACAAAACCCAGAGACTGGTCCTTGTATCTGCTCAGAATGAGATTTGAAATAAAAATGAATGGCATGGTCCTCTAGGAAGCAAAAGGCTTCACCTTATGAGGAGAAAGAGGAGCAATCGTCAATGTGCCTCAATTCCTCAGGTGCAGGGCGGGACACTCAGCCCTTCAATCACCTTCCCCATTTAGTTTGCTAATAATCCCTCCACACAGCAAAGGCTGGCACACATTATCTGTAAAGTGTATCTGCCTATGAATTTATTTATAAGACCCCTTCTTAAGAATTGGTTTTGTTAAATTGGAAGGGAGAGAGAACCTGGGGATACCAAACACTTGGGATAGAAGGAGCAAATACCGCAGGGTGGGGATATAAAAGATATGGGAAAGACAGAAGGGGACATCTAAGAGAAGCGCCATGTGGTTTTCCCCAAATGTCCAAGCAGCCCTGGGAGGAAAGGGATGGAGCAAACAGGTACCAGCAACCTTGTATAAAGATTCAAGATGGCCTTGTACACAGACCCATTCTGTGGGCTCCTTGGTGTGCCCATGTTTATGCCACAGCAAACACACGTGCTCTCATTTATATGCCTCATGCCCTTGCCTATGTTTCTGTAGCAGGAAAACTACAATTAGTGAAACTTAGGGCAAAATGTCATTTTTCGAAATGTTTGCTTTTGCAACTTTTCTCTCCTTGATGCACAGCATGGAAAGATAAAATGTGTGATAGCACAAATATTTGAACATCCTCATCCACAAAATCTTCTCATCCTTTGCAAAAATCGGAGTCCTCTTCCATCTCCCACTAATTCTTTCAGTAGTTAGTCATTTTATTTTATTTTTTTAATGTGGTGCCGGGACTGAATGCATGCTAGCCAGGTCCTCCTGCATGCTAGCCAGATGCTGTACTACCGAGCTACACCCTCAACCCCAGCAGTTAGTCATCTTAATCAGAGTAAATCTTTCTTAGTCTCATGTGAACCTCAACAACCAAATAGTATTTTCACTAATCTTTACCTGTTAACCAGTGGCTCTAGTCCTAACATTGATCTTATCTTCACAACTACAGTGTCTGGCATAGTGAAAGGATTAAAAAATGTTCATTGAAACATTGAGTTATTTTACTATGTTTAGAAATATACATCAAAATATTCAGTGAGAAGTCTTAGCTTTGTATCTAACATTGGGTATAGTAAGGTATCAAAGTGGAGAAAGTAGATGGTTTCTGCCCTCTAGGAGTTTACAAATCATATGTTCATGAGACAGATAAGTAGCATAGACTAGATACTAAAATTAGTCATCTGTATGTGTTTCTCATTCCTAATTGTGCATTAACATCACCTGTGAAACTTGGTAAGCCCACAGATGCCTATAGCTCATCCACAGAGACTCTGATTAGGTGTGTCTGGTCAGGGTCTATATCTTATAAATAGTCCCTAGGTAACTCCCATGAGTACCCAGGATGTGAATCACTGTAACAAGTGCTAGAGAACATAATTAAAAGGCATCAGTGAGAACTAGAGTAGGGAGGGAAATCTTATAGCACAATTGAAACTTGTTTTGAACCTGGAATCACAGAGTGGATTGAGATGGGCAGTGATAGAGCACAGTTCTGGCTCTGAAGGGGGAGTGGAGACATTGTGAGTAAAGGAAGATGGAAATTGAGGGTGGGGAATGATTGGGGATTAAAAGATACAAAGTTTCATTTAAACAGGAGAAACATTTTTAACAGATCAATTGTAAAATATGGCAACTATAGTTAATAACAATATATTGCATGCTTGAAAATTACTTAGTATATTTTAAGTGTTTTCATCATAAGAAATAAAGATGTGAGGTAATAGATATGTTAATTAGCCATTACACAAGGTATACATATTTTAAAATATCATGTATACCATAAATGTATACAAGTTGTATTTGCCAAATTAAAAACACTGAAAATGCCAAAGTATTTTAATAGTTTAAATAGTTGGAAATTGATACATATTTGCTGAGTGGCAACTACATTTCAGAGGAAAGGGGCAGAGGAACCTGTGTAAAGAAAGTTGGAGGATCTGAGTAGAGCTACCTAGTTCATGAATGGTAGAAGAAGCAACTTTAGTGACCAAGGAAGGGTCACAGGAAAAATACACATTGGTCACCAGCCCAGGACGTAGTGCCTCAGACTATGCCCACAAATGATTGTGGGTGGCTATAAAAATTAATCTTGAAGAAAGAGTGAGATTGACAAAAATGCATACGTTCTCATTCCAGGATTTCATCACCAAGACCCTTATAAAAGATGTCTGTGTTTGGGACATGAGGCTCTTGGAGCTGTTACTCCTTGTAGCTCCTCCAAGGGTTGAGAGTGTTTCTTTGGCTTTACTTAATCACAAGATGGTCAGCATTTTCTTCCTCAGTGGCAAAGTCTCTTGCCTCTGTGTTTCCTTTAAAGGGAGTTATAAAGAAGATGGGTAGGGATGGGATCCAGGGTCATCAGAAATAAAAGATGGGTTCAAAAAGATGAACTTCAAATATCTTCAGTGAAAAGAGTGCTCCAAGTGGAGATCAGGGAGGTATGGTTTATTCATATCCATTAAAGTACAAAAGTTTTTTTTGTTGTTGTTGTTTTGGTTTTTTTAAAGAGGTAATTGTTGGTGCTACTCAGATGGTCAAGTAAGAGATTGTTGATCACATCCATCAAATTAGGTAGGCTCACCTAGGACACACGTTGAGTTCAGTTTTATTACATGAAACAGCAGGTGTGGGTCAACTCCAGATGAATTGTTATTTTGCTGATTTCCTCCATCAAGAGCTTGGCTATTTCTCTACTCAACTGAGGGCCAGGAGACAAACTAATAAATAAATCTTATAATTTAAAAAAGAACTTAGATACAAAGGTAAGATCCCAAGATCCTAAAATGGTGAGAACACTTGGGTCCTGTCTGCCTAACAATGAGCTATTGTTAGAATGTTAGGAAATAGCCACAAATAAGGGCTGCAGATTTGCCCAGAGGCAGAGCAGACAAAAGGAATAAGAGTTTCCCAGGAAAGCAAGATGATTCCAGATTAACTCATACAACAAAGCTCTTCCGAGAATGAGACCAGAATTCCTAACTGCATCTTGGAGTGAGCTGGAAGCTGTTCCATTGCAGTGATACCAGCTGTTGTCTTGAGTGCCATGCCAGAACCACCGTCTGCAGGCTTTGATGAGGTGTGCTCATGTCTGTTTGGGCCAAGCCTCAGTCTAAATTAAGACAATCGTCTGGGTCCCCAGGTCAGATCTGGCATTCCCCAAGCCCTCATAGTGAGAGCTTACTGCAGAGGTTTCAGCCTGTCTCATGCCCTCCCCCAGCAGATCGGAGATGTCTAGAGCCAGATTCGATGATTCTGTTAGGTAGGAGTTCAGGAATGCCAAGATGGTGGACACAGGATAAGAAAGATGCCCCTAAAGGACAAGACAGGGAGGTGAATCATCAAGTCCCATTTACCATGACAACTTCTGCCACTGAGGACGTTTCACCAGGACAATTCCTACCACAGATCTGATATTTTAAAATGACCTATGGGGGTAAAATGGGCAGTATTCTAATTAGTATTTTTAAAGTAACCAGTAGGGGGAAATTGGATAATATTCTAATCGGGTATCATGAAGTAAACCATGGGAGCAAATGGGGTAAGGTCTTCAATCCAGTCGGTATAGGAAAGAGGCATACCTCACAGCTCGGCATAGAAGACACTAATTTCCAGACATTGGGGCCTTGAGCCTCTTTTTCTGGCTTGGCCCACTCCTTTCTGCCTTAAAGAGTGCTACTCTCACCTTCACCTTCAATAAATCTGTACCTTTGCCTGTTACTTGTGTGTGCCTTGCTCAATTCTTTGCTCGAGACCCCAAGGATCTGGACCCTCACTGGACATCCCAATAATAACAATTCCTCCTACCCACCAAACTCAGGACTCAGTCTCCAGACCAACATGAGGTTGAGACAGGAAACACTGAATGTAGTTCAGTATATCCTCACCACCATCCTCTGCAGCCCAGGCACCTCACCATTGAGTCCTCCTCTAGATTAGGTTGAAACAGTGGACCCCTGGCTCCTTATCTGTTGCCTGAGTTACCCTCACTCTTTATTAGCCCTAGTATTCCCCAATGGGCTTCTTCCCCTTTTCTGAATGTTGCTCTCTGATCTAATAACCTCCTCTTCTTAACATGCTTTACTTTCTGACCTTGGTTTATAATGCCAGATTCGTGGGACCCCAATAGACCTCCAGGAGCCGAATCCGATGCAATCACACAAGAGTCTTTATTGCAAGCTCGAGCCTGGACTCACAACCATTCCTGATGCATCAGTCCCAGGGAGTGAGTCCTGGTCCTATGTTCAGTGAGATTTTATAGGTTTTGGGGGGATACTCTATGCGTCATAACATCACACAGCAAATCATTCCATACCGCAGGAAAATCTAACAACAACTCTTAACATTGATTAGCACATTTACTGGCAGGAAAAGATTGGGTAGGGGGGATTGGTTAGTACAAGAGGGGGATTCCTTTGAACTGATTGGTTTAGGCCACGAGGGATGTACGTGCTAAACTACATGGTTTCCCAACATGTTATCAACCACCATAAACTACTGGGGGGTCATCTGGCATCCCAGGTATTTTCCCTGTCTCATGCTGATTGGAGGTTGCTAGGGGGCTGCTATGGGTTCTCACCTAGCCTATCTGAGTCAGGGACACCTGGTGCTGCCGACCTCTCCTGTTATTTGCAGACAAAGAACTCAGCAGGGTGGGTATGTGCCTAGGAGTGCTCTGTGGGTTTTTTCAAAGACAAGGATCAGGCCCTCTTCCTTGGACAGGCTTTGAGGTAGAAGCTGTTTTCAAAAGTGGAGTCACATCAGTTTCTTGGGTTCCCATCCCATCTCTTGTCCTGTTCTTGTTGGTTCTCTCTCCGTTTTTGTAGGTAGGGTCAGGAGAGGTTCTGGCTTTAAATCTTAGTCCAGTCCTGGGCCTACATTCTGTGGACAAGCCTACTAGAGGCTGGCAGCTTTCTCTGACTTCCAAGAATTGCCTATCCCCAATTTCCAGTGGGCCCAATTCACCTTTTGGCATAACTTACTCTTTTACTTGGAGCACTGGGTGCCAACTATTTAGCCAAACAAGTGTATGGAAGGCTGAACTTGCACCTGTGCCTTCCCTAGTCTCCTGTTACTGTTCCTCCATACCCTGTTGGGCATGTCTAGTACAAGTCTCAGTCCCTTTTCTGCCTGCTTTGTCTTGCTGCCAACAAACCTCACACCTCTAATCAATCCTGGTACAGAGGAGTCTGTGTGGGAGAGGGCCAGTCTCAGAATTTCTTTTGAAATGTGGGTGACAGGAACCGGGGAGCAGGGCTCCGATCCCAACACCCACCTTACCTTGTTTTTCCTTGTGGATTTGTTATTTTTTTTTAAATTACACATCTTGCTAAATGAGGATTACCATATAAGTTGCATTTGACTTTCTATAACAGACTAGAAAATATACAATGTCTTCTAGCCTCCTACTTAGAATTAAGACATCTAATTCTGTCCTGCAAGACTGACTTTATCTCATCCCAGGTCAAGAAGCTAGAGGAAGTTAAAGTCTTCCTGCTCTGGAGTGGTCCCATGATAGGGCTGACCCACAGCAACTGAAAACACAGATGTCATTATTCTGGGACATAGGCTGGTCCAAGAGAAATCACGAGATGGTGGGGCGAGGGCAAGTATGAGCAGTGACCTTGAAATTTTTTTTTTTTTTTTTTTTTTTTTTTTTAATTTTTTTATTGTTGGCTGTTCAAAACATTACATAGTTCTTGATATATCATATTTCACAATTTGATTCAAGTGGGTTATGAGCTCCCATTTTTACCCCATATACAGATTGCAGAATCACATCAGTTACACATCCATTGATTTACATATTGCCATACTAGTGTCTGTTGTATTCTGCTGCCTTTCCTATCCTCTACTATCCCCCCTCCCCTCCCCTCCCCTCCCCTCCCCTCCCCTCCCCTCCCCTCTTCTCTCTCTGCTCCCTCTACTGACATTCGTTTGTCCCCCTTATATTATTTTTCCCCTTCCCCTCACTTCCTCTTGTATGTACTTTTGTATAACTCTGAGGGTCTCCTTCCATTTCCATGCATTTTCCCTTCTCTCTCCCTTTCCCTCCCACCTCTCATCCCTGTTTAATGTTAATCTTCTTCTCCTGCTCTTCGACCCTACTCTGTTCTTAGTTACTCTCCTTATATCAAAGAAGACATTTGGCATTTGTTTTTTAGGGATTGGCTAGCTTCACTTAGCATAATCTGCTCTAATGCCATCCATTTCCCTGTAAATTCTATGATTTTGTCATTTTTTAATGCAGAGTAATACTCCATTGTGTATAAATGCCACATTTTTTTTATCCATTCATCCATTGAAGGGCATCTAGGTTGGTTCCACAGTCTAGCTATTGTGAATTGTGCTGCTATGAACATAGATGTAGCAGTGTCCCTGTAGCATGCTCTTTTTAGGTCTTTAGGGAATAGACCAAGAAGGGGAATAGCTGGGTCAAATGGTGGCTCCATTCCCAGCTTTCCAAGAAATCTCCACACTGCTTTCCAAATTGGCTGCACCAATTTGCAGTCCCACCAGCAATGTACAAGTGTACCCTTTTCCCCACATCCTCGCCAGCACTTGTTGTTGTTTGACTTCATAATGGCTGCCAATCTAACTGGAGTGAGATGGTATCTTAGGGTGGTTTTGATTTGCATTTCTCTGACTGCTAGAGATGGTGAGCATTTTTTCATGTACTTGTTGATTGATTGTATGTCCTCCTCTGAGAAGTGTCTGTTCAGGTCCTTGGCCCATTTGTTGATTGGGTTGTTTGTTCTCTTATTGTCTAATTTTTTGAGTTCTTTGTATACTCTGGATATTAGGGCTCTATCTGAAGTGTGAGGAGTAAAGATTTGTTCCCAGGATGTAGGCTCTCTATTTACCTCTCTTATTGTTTCTTTTGCTGAGAAAAAACTTTTTAGTTTGAGTAAGTCCCATTTGTTGATTTTAGTTATTAACTTTTGTGCTATGGGTGTCCTATTGAGGAATTTGGAGCCCGACCCCACAGTATGTAGATCGTAGCCAACTTTTTCTTCTATCAGACGGCGTGTCTCTGATTTGATATCAAGCTCCTTGATCCATTTTGAATTCACTTTTGTGCATGGCGAGAGAAAGGGATTCAGTTTCATTTTGTTGCATATGGATTTCCAGTTTTCCCAGCACCATTTGTTGAAGATGCTATCCTTCCTCCATTGCATGCTTTTAGCCCCTTTATCAAATATAAGGTAGTTGTAGTTTTGTGGATTGGTTTCTGTGTCCTCTATTCTGTACCATTGGTCCACCCGCCTGTTTTGGTACCAGTACCATGCTGTTTTTGTTACTATTGCTCTGTAGTATAGTTTGAAGTCTGGTATCGCTATACCGCCTGATTCACCCTTCCTGCTTAGCATTGTTTTTGCTATTCTGGGCCTTTTGTTTTTCCATATGAATTTCATGATTGCTTTCTCTATTTCTACAAGAAATGCCGTTGGGATTTTGATTGGCATTGCATTAAACCTGTAGAGAACTTTTGGTAATATCGCCATTTTGATGATGTTAGTTCTGCCTATCCATGAACAGGGTAGACCTTGAAATTTTTAACCCTGCCCAATAGAGATATGTCCATGATTGTCAAGTTTTCATCAATGTGTCCAATCACATACGTCATTTCTCCTATGGGGTAGGAAAGGGGTGGAAATGAAATACAGCCTGGAAATTCTCACCCCAGCCCTTCCCCCAAATGATGGCAGTATTGGTAGAAGCACCTCCCATTATTTGCTGTAGAGAAGCTGATATAGTGAAACCAAATGTCATATAAACAACAGAAACTGTCCTACCCCCCTATGAACTGTTGACCTTGTCTCTTCCTCATAGAGTCATTTTTAGAACACTGTAGTCAAGAAAATCCCCATGATGGAGACTGGGGTGAGCAGGCTACCTCAGCAGGCCACATCACTTCTACCCCTTGCCTGCATAAATTAATGTTACCACATGGGTCACTAGATACTGGGCAGTCAGGAGACTCCTGACAGCAACTGACTCAGCTGAGTGATGTAATGACAAGCAGGCATAGAAAATCAAGTTCAACAAAAGCCTGGCAAGCTCATGCTTTACTCGGCTCTCACGTCTTTTTCTGTACGCAAATTCTTTCTAGCATTTAGGCAGAACTAATGCTATATCTCAATATCACAGAGACCATGTAATGGGCAAAAGTTTTTTTTGTTGTTGTTGTTTTATTTTTTCCTAGGAAAACATGATATCAATGCTCTGAGGTTCAGAAGAAAGAGTGTGGGTTATGAGCCGCCCCGGTGGTTGAGCGATAGAGAACTTGGAAAAAGACCAAGGTCTTGGTTACCCTTTCCTTGCCTCTGCATACCAGAGAGTATGAAAAATAATCATTTTCAGCAGAGGTCAATTTCCCACACATTTGCATAGTCCCCACCTCACCTTCTGGAAGCAAGCAGCCAGACTGCCTGAGTTTTCAGGGCAAGAGCACAGAAAATGGGGCACACAAGGCTCAAAGGCAATTTTCAGTCACTGTTTTGATTCTTGGTAAAATAGGAATTTATTAAAAGTTATCTAGGTACAAGAAAGTCTGATTTCATTTATACCCTTCCAGAGTTATCTTCCATGATCAGCCTAAGCTTGCCTGGAATCTCTCATTCCTGGATGTCAGAACCCAGCAGCAAGGACAATCAGTTTTAGATTTATGCAATGGGGTGTTTCTGCTTTCTATATCCTTCACATGGTCTAATCTGAGAACTGCCTCCCTACTCTTGAGTGCTTTCTCTCTTTCAGTGATTCTCAAAGTGTGGTCCTTGGCCCAGCAGCATTGATACCACCAGGGAGCTTGCTAAAAAAAAAAAGTAAATTATCAGGCTCATGCAGGTCCTACTGAATCAGAAACTGTGGGGGTCAAGTTCAACAGTCTGTCTTAACAATCCCTCCAAGGAAATTCTTATGCTTGTTAACTTTGAAAAACACTGTTCTAAGGCAACACTGTTCTTTTCCATTAACTCCTACTACTAATAAGCTGGACCAAAGACCAAGCCATGATCCAATTCTATTAAACATTAAATCAGTACACAATTAATATTTAGGTCATTTTGTAGCCCACTTTGGTCACTGGAAATTCATTGCTAAAAAAAAAAAAAAAAAAAACAAGTTCTCTGAAAATTTACTTGTCACAACACTCAACAGCTGTATTTTATCATCTTTATTTACTCTGGATTCTATAATTTGGTATCCTTGGCATGGTTTACTTTATCAAATAGCTCTCTACTGCTTTTCTATAATAAGAGCCATTGAGAGAGGCATCAAATGTTTTGTTAATGATCTATTCTATTCCCACTGTGAAACCCCTTGTCCACTAAAATTGGCATGGTATCAAAGACAGTCATCAGGTTTTTCTGAAAGATCTCTTTGTTTCCTTTATGTGCAATGCAGAGCTCACCTATTTGTACTCTATGAGCTCAGTTCCATTAGTCTTACAAGTGAAATTAAATGAATGAAAGGTTGTTCCTTTTAGGATCCATCTTCAATGAATTATCTCCCATATCAGAGACCACCAGGAACTTCAGGCAAGAGATATCAGTAAAAACCAGGCAGGTAGTGGAAAACTGCCTAGTCCCATAAATTTGTCTTTTATACCATTTATAATTGCTGGTTTCTGGTTTGGCTTAACTCAGAATTTCACTTCTTCTCCAAATGGCAAATACCTATTAGAGCCCTTTGGCATTAACTTCTTTTATGCAGCCTACTTCTCAATATTGTCCACTTCTGTCTCCACATTTCAGAGAAAAGTTATTAGTGCTCCTGTCACTGACCACACTCACCTATTTTTAAAAAATCCCACTACTTAGCTTAGCATTTCTCAAACTTTGGTGTATATCTGATGACCTAGAGGGCTTGTTACAATACAGATTGATATGCTCCACCTATAGTGTTTCCAGTTCAGTAGATCTAGTGTAGAGCCCAAGAATTTTCATTTTGAACACATTCAGGTCAGCCTGACACTGCTGGTCCAGGGGCCACACTTTGAGAACCACTGATGTAAGCTGGCTAATGGCAAAATCTGGTTTCTATTTTTGCAGTCCTGATGTCCTTCTATTTTCAAAGCAATGCTTTATTTATCTTCATGTTTCATTCTTGTGCTTTACCATATCATATCTCTTGTAAGTTGCCAGGCAACTGTGATCAATTG
Organism: Marmota monax; assembly: GCF_021218885.2. Classification (NCBI taxonomy): domain Eukaryota; kingdom Metazoa; phylum Chordata; class Mammalia; order Rodentia; family Sciuridae; genus Marmota; species Marmota monax. The sequence continues at coordinate 9,200 of NW_026693988.1, read as the reverse complement.
TTTGGGTAAGCAAAGTAATACAAACCTCACCATCTTCCCATAATTTTTATTTGGTACAATGACTGATGTGGGAAGCCACTCTGAATGACCACACCTTCCAGTCCTGAAGCACGAGGCTCTGACCAATCACTACAGTTTGCGGTGACTTGGGCTTCATCCCAGATGGGATAGCAAGGTATATCTTCATGTGTAGGCATGTCACCCGTGGGAGTTGAGCTACACTCACCTATTCTTTTGTAATCCTACCCCTTTGCCCTGTTTGGGATAGAATGTTCCATGGAAACTCGCTTTGTGTGTCCCCTTCTCTTGCTCTGCCTTTGGGTGTGGCCTTCCTAGATGTCAGTCCCCCTGTTGACAGCAGACATCATGAAGCTAGACTCAACTACCTGAAACCTGACCCCTTGCCTCATTTGAATGGCTTCTCCTCAATAAAAGGTTCAGCACGTGCTTTTTCTTTCTCTTTCCACGGACCCCTGAGGTCAGAGGAGCCATTAAAGGACCAAAAGAAAAAGGTATTTCTCTATCTCTGTGTAATTATTTTGTGCCAGCCCAGTTCGCCTGGAGTGACCCTGAGTGTTCGAGTCGTGAGAAATGCGACAGACTGACTTGGCTTCAGGAAAACAATTTACTTCTTTGCCCAAATAAAAAGTCCTTGGAGAGTATTAAAATCATATGTTATCCTTTAGAAAGTTAGTACATTTTGTGGTATTTACTGATAGACACCCAGACGCATGTAATAGGATTATAGATCAGCCTCATTTAAGATAAAGTTTGCTGGGGGAGATCAGAATTGCTCCCTGTGGAACTTAAATTAGGTACAAAGCAATTAACTTTAAGCAACCAAAAAATTGGCTCTATATAAATTCCATTTTAAATTAGCTCTTAACTACGAGCTCATTACCAGGTAACTTCTCTACATAAGAGAAAAACAAGTCTCTGGAGAAGGAAAACTCAAACTCAGTTTTGAGACGCTACCTCTAATATAGAAACTGAGGAAGACTTAAACCTGACCTCTTACAAAGGTCAGCTATTTCTGTAGACTTTCTAAACCTTTTCAACTCACTCTGGCACTCAGAAAAATAAACCTTTTCATTCCTGGTGATGGTTCAGTTGTGTAATATTTTAAAAAATATTTTATTAGTTGTTGATGGACCTTTATTTATCCAACCCAGTGCTTCCCACCTGCTAGGCAAGCACTCAACTACTGAGCCACAACCTTAGCCCAGTTGCACAACCTTGCACCAGTTGTGCAATATTAAATACATTCAATTTCATTCCCTATTATCTCTTAATGTGAGAGTTTTATAAAAGTCAATACGCCAGTTCAATAGATCTTTATGTTTGGAAAGTGTGCTTTATTGCCTGGCATATGGAAAGAATTTGATAAACGTTTAACAATCAGAACATTAACAGATCATTGATTAATTGTTGAACTAATAAATTCATGAAAGCTATTAATTTTATATGTGATTATAAAATTAATGCAATTTCTTTAAGACTTGGAAACAGAAAGAGATAAAGTATTCATAATCTCATAACCTGCAGCTCACTTGTGTTAACTTTTGACACATTCTTCCCCTCATATGTGCTTATGTGTATGTGTGTATATATATATATATATATATATACATATATGCAATTATATTTTATAACCATATCATTTATAAAATGTTAAATTCAAGAAGTGACATCAGCAAGATGGGCAGCACAGTTGACTGTTTCTCATCCTCTTCCCACAAAAGGGACCACAGCAAAGAGTAAACAACTACACTCTAACTGGAGTGACTAAGGAAGTATTCTGGAGAATAGTAGGGCAGCAGTGTGGTCATTGTGGAGCTCACAAACCAGGATAGTACCAGACAGAGAAGAGCAAGTCACTCTCCCTCACCCACACTGCCTCTCCATCCCAGAGCAGCTCAGAGCTGAGATGAATTTCTCCTTATGGTGAAGAGGTAAGCTGAAGACCCCCAGCAATACCCACTGCTGCCACAGGCTACTGCACAGGAGATCCCTGAAGCTCTCACAGATCCTAAACTTAGTTAAGAGGGTTGCTTCGAGTTCATGTGACTGTATTTTCACAGGGAAGGAACCAACATCATACACTCCTCACTTTCCAGCTACAATTTGGCACCTTTGTGCACCTAGACGCACTGCTAGAATGTGCTCCATCCTGGGGCTCATAACCACAGTGCATCTTTATTCTTGAGACTCTAGTGTCACTCTGCCACACTCGCATGGAGGGCTGCAGAACCATAACCCCAGCTTCTCAGAGACTGGGCTCAGCAGAAAAACTGAGACTGCTGTCTTCCATATGGTGCACCATCCCCCAGAGAACAGACACACTTTGCACAGCCATTGGGACATGTGCATGTGCACCTAGCCAGACATCTGCCTCATTTCCCTGGTGAGCCTGCCATCCAGAGACCTGGCACGTAAGTCCTGTGCATGCCTGACCCAGTCCAAAAGCCATCCATGAGACACCCCTAACTCCTCTACTACATTTCCAGCCAGCCCACAGCACTGTGCACATTCTACCCTAGTCTGACATCCAGCTAGGTGGCAGCTCTGACATAACCACAGACATCACTGATAAGGATTATAACTGAAGAGATTGCACAGAGACTGGTATCAAGGAAAACCCTAAATAATAAAACTTTATATGCTCTTATTTGACTTAAAAGTCACTAATTTTGGAGGTCATACAACTGGACAATACATTATTAGTCTCCTGCTAGCTTTGCTGTAGATCACACATTAACTCTGACATGTGAGTTAAGATGATAACAGCTGTTTAGGTTACTTTTTAGGGATTTGAAGGCTACTTTGGCTGAAAACAGTAACTCTTCACATGGGTCTACAGGTATCTGATGGGGCAAAAAGACAAGGCATCTCTGCTTTTAAATTGTGCCTGTCTCCTTTGCTGCCTTAACTTTTGGGTCAGATTCTATTCAGCTATGCATGTAGGAATGTTGATCATTTGAGAAATAGTTTTTACAGAAATATAATATAGGGTTAACTTGACCTAGATTTGCACAGTCTCTCTCTTCCTTCTTCAAGGCTAAAGATGCCTATCAGCTGCCATGGCAGGAAACACCAGACCAAGAAAAGAGCCAAAGGTAGTGGCACCTGAGTTCCTAAAACATCTCTGCCTATTCCCAGAAAAAAAATAGTATTCCTTTCCTTTATTAGTCTATCTCCCCTTCATTATTCCTATCCTATAAATGTCAATCCTAACTCCCAACTCCCTGGAGTTGAAACACTGATTGGTGAGCAGAGCTCCTGGCTCTGCATTCTTTGACCACTAAATAAAGTTTTTTTCTTATCCCATTACTGTATCTCTTGAGTGATTGGCCTTATCAAATGGCAGTAGAATCAGATCTTTTTTTTAGTCACAAGACTACACTACCAAGTTCACCCAGAATCAAAGCTAAAGCACTATACCCAACAAATACTCTGGCATTCATTCACAGGAAAAAGCATCTCCCTGTAAAAACAAAACAAAACAACCACCTTTAAAAAACCTATAAAATTGAAAGAGGTAGCCATTGCATTAAATGTGTAGATATCAACATAGGAAAACAGATTCATAAAAAACCTAGAGAACATGACTCCACCAATGAAGATAATAATTCTCTAATAATTGATTTCCCCCCCAAAAAAAACTATAATTTGTTGAATGTCTGAAATGACTTTAAGGAAGATCAGAAATAATATAAAAGAATGCTGACAATTTAATATAAATCAGAAAACTTCTTGTATTTCTGAAGAAATCTCAAGAGAGATATACATCATAAAAAAGAACCAAACAAAAATCTTGAAGCTGAAGAATTCAATGAATGAAGTAAAAGTACAATTGAGAGCCACAACAAACTAAATAAAGTAGAAGGATTTCTGCTTCAAATCTTCAGGATTGCTGAACTTGAAGACAGGCATTTGGAATTAACCCATTTGGGAGCAGGGAGAATAAGAAAGAGTGAAGAAAGTTTATAGTCCATATAGGATACCATTAAGAGAACAAATGGAGCTCCAGAGGGAGACAAGATGGAGAAAGGCACAGAAAACAGACTTAATGCCCTGGTAATCAAAAATTCCTCAAGTCTTGGGAGAGCTGTAGATACTCAGATCCATGCAGAAATAAACATCCTGAACCATGTAGCAATAAATGCCTACATATAAATTTAGATTTCAAATATACAACCTAACAATACAACTCAATGAAATAGAAAATTAGAGCAAAACAAATCTAAAACCATAAGAAAGAAAAGGAATAGTAAACATCAGAGCAAAAATAAAGAAAATGGAAAATAAATAAATGCAAAAGATCAAAAAAGGTTGGTTTGTGAAAACAAACAAAATTGACAAATCTCTATATAGACTCAAAGAGAGAGAGAGATAAGGAGAGAGAAAGAGGGAGAGAAAGAGAAAGGGAAAGAGAGAGAGAGAGAGAGAGAGAGAGAGAGAGAGAGAGAGAAAGAGAGAGGATCCAAACAGGTAAAATCATAGATAAAAGTTTGATATTATAACTTATACCACAGAAATACAAAGAATAATTAGGGAATATTACAAATAACTATATGCCAACAAATTAGAAAATTGGGAAGAAACAATCAAATCCCTGGACACATATTTCCTTACAAGATTGAACCATGCAGAATATAAATCCTAAACAGAAAAATATTGAGCAACAAAATTGAATTAGTAGTAAAAAGCCTCCTGACAAAGAGAACACCAGGACTGAGTAGCTCCTGGATCAACTTTACCAAACTTTAAAAGAATAACTAACATCAGCTCTTCTCAAATTATTCCACAAAACTGAAAGGAAGAAGATTTTTTCCAAACTTATTCTATGAGACCAGTATAACTTTTATAGCAAAACCAGACACGAATGCAAAAACAACATAGACTTCTATCCCTAGTGAACCTAGTTTCAAAAATTCTCACCAAAATAATAGCAAGCCAAATTCAACAGAACATCAAAATGATTATTCGCCATAATCAAATGGGATTTATCTCAGAGGTTCAACATACACAAATCAATAAGCAGTGGCGCAGGAGGCTGAGGCAGCAGGATCACAAGTTCAATGCCAGCAACAGCAACGTAGAAAGGCCTTAAACAACTTAGTAAGACCCTATCTCAAAATAAAAAAATAAATAAATAAAAAGGCCTGGGATGTGGTTCAGTGGTAGGTGCTCCTGGGTTCAATCCCTGGTACCAAATAAGCTCATCTTTATGGCTGCAGAAAAAAAATGAGTTAAAGTTCCATATCTCTTCATGATAGAAACAGTCAACAAACTAGGTATAGAAGGAAATACCACAACACAATTAATGGCATATATGATAAGCACATAGCTAATATCATACTGAATGGGGAAAAGTTGAAAGCCTATTTTCTAAGACCTGAAACAAGATGAGGATATTCCCTCCACCACTTTAATTCAACATAGCCCTGAAAATTCCAGCCAGAGTAATTAGACAAGAGAAAGAAGTAAAGAGCATCTACATTGTAAATCAGGAAGTCAAACTATCCCTGTTTTCAGATGATATGATCTTACATACAGAAAAACATAAGCACTCTACCAAAAAAAAAAAAAAAACTAATAAGTCCAGTAAAATGGCAGGATATAAGGTCCACAAACAAAAATCAATACATTTGAATACAGCAAGAATAAAATTGCTGAAAAAAATTCAGGAAAGCAATCCTATTCACTATAGCTCTTAGTTGAAGGACAGTCTACAGAATGGGAGAAAGCCTTTGCTAACTGTCAATCAGACAAGATTTTAATATCTAGGCTACCTACAGAACTTAATCCCACAGCAACAATCAACACCGTCAGCAGCAGCAGCATCTTAATGGCCAGAAATTTAAAATTTCTAGAAATAAATTTAACCAAGGCAGTAAATAATCTCTATAATAAAAAGTACAAAATGGGGATAAAAAAATTGAAAAGGGCACAAAAACATTGTAAAGATTTGCATGTTCGTGGGTTGTAAAAATTAATGTTGTTGAAGTGTTTATACTATCCAATGCAATCTATAGATTCAGTGTGATCTATTAAAATACCAGAGGCATTCTTCACAGAAATAAAAAAAAAAGGATACTTCTGGGCTGGGGTTGCGGCTCAGTGGTAGAACTCTCCTCTTTCATGTGTGAGGCACTGGGTTTGATCCTCAGCACCACATAAAAATAAATTAATAAAATAAAGGTACTTTTGGGGCTGGAGATGTGGCTCAAGCGGTAGCGCGCTTGCCTGGCATGCGTGCGGCCCGGGTTCGATCCTCAGCACCACATACAAAGATGTTGTGTCCGCCAAGAACTAAAAAATAAATATTAAAAAATTCTCTCTTCTCTCTCTGTCTCTCTCTCTGTCTCTCTGTCTCTCACTCTCTCTTTAAAATAAATAAATAAAGGTACTTTTAAAAAAAGATACTTCTAAAATTCATTTGGAACTGCAGAAGACCTTGAACAACCAAAGCAATCATGAGCACAAAGAACAAAGCTGGAGGTATCATAATACACGACATCAAAAATACTATATATTTTGATATTATTTGACACAAATACATGACATCAAAAATACTACATAGCATGGTACTGAGGAAAAACAGACACAGACAATGGGACAGAATAGAGAACCTAGAAACAAATCCATGCACTTAACAGCCGTGAGAAAGGCACCAAGAACATACATTGGAAAAGCGACAGCCTCCTCAGTCAATGGTGCTAGAAACACTGCACACCTGTATACAGAGGAATGCAATCAGTCCCCTGAATTTCACCATCTACCAAAACCAACTTAAAAACTAAATCAAGGACTTAAGCATAAGACCAAAAACTTTGAAATTGTTAGAAGAAAATGTAGGGGAAATGCTTTTGGATGTTGTTCTAGGGAAAGATTTTTTTTTTAAGACCTCCAAAATCCTAGAGCAAAAAAATAGTATATAGAATTAACATCAAAGTAAAAACCTCTGCACTGCAAAGGAAATGATAGATTTAGAGGACAGCCTACAGAATGGGAGAAAATATTTGCCAGCTGTTAATCTGATAAGGGATTAATATCTAGACTACATAAGGAACTTAACGCCACAGCAACAATCATCATCATCATCATCATCATCATTATCATCATCTGATCTTTTAAATGAATAAATGATATGAATAGATGTTTCTGAAAAAAAATATGTACAGATGGCCAAGTATGTGAAGAAAATTCTCTATCTCACTAATCTTCAAGGAAATGCAAATCAAAACTACAATGAGATATCACCTCACCCCAGTTAGAAAGACTGTTTTCAAAAAGACAAAAAATACTCCAATTATCTATGATGTGTCAAAATGCATTCTCCTGTCTTGTATAACTAACTAGAACAAATATAAAAAAGGAGAAAGTAAGAAATGCTGACAAGTATGCAAACAAGGAGAACTTTCACACACTGTTGTCAAGAATGCAAATTAGTACAATTAAGGAAAAGAGTGTGAAAGTTCCTCCAAAAATTAGAACTGTAACTACTATAGAATCTAGCATTACACTACTGGGTATACATCTAAAGAAAAGGAGATCAGGATGTTGAAGAGACACCTACACTCCCTTGTTTACTTCAGCACTCTTCACAATAGCAAAGATTGAGACTCAACCTTGGTATCCATCAATGAATGAATGGATCACACACACACACACACACACACACACACAGGAATATTATTATGCCATAAAAAGTACAGATATACTGTCATTTTTGGCCACATGGATGGGACTGGAGGATGCTATGAAATAAGACAAATGCCATGTGTCCATGTGTTCTTACTTAAATAAGCTAAAAACAATAGTTGATCTCATAGAAGTAGAGAGTAGAGTGGGGTGAGGGTTACTGAAGAGAGGATGGTTAACAGGTACTGGGGTGCATTTGGATAGAAGGAATAACTTCTAATGTTCCATAGCACTGTGGGACAATTATGGTTGACAACATTTAATTGCAAAATAGTTAATAGAGAGGATTTGGGATATTCCAAACCCAAAGAAATAATAAATGTTTGAGGTGATAAATATACCAGTCACTTTAGTCTGGTAATATACATTCTAAATATGTATTATAATGCCACATATTACCCCATAAATATATACAATTACAGTGTGTAAATTAAAAATAGAAAAAAGAAATTAAATGTCTCTTTTTCTTAATGTAAATTTATCAAGGAACATTTCTCAAGTCATTAGGAATTCCATGGAGTGAATATTCTCAATTTAATACATCTACTGTTGTTAGATATTAGAATGTTTCTCACATTACTTCTATGTGTCTCAATAAATATATCTCTAGAAAGATATTTTATTTCTGATTAGAATCTGTTTCCTGGGATGAACTGGTTTTGTCAAAAAAATAGGAAAGTTTTAAAACTTTGACTAACTTTGGCAAACACTTTCCAGGACAGCTGTACCTATCTATGTGCATGTCAGCAGGCTGTGAGAACATCAGCCCTGGGTAGCTCTTTCTGACATGGGTATCAACTTTACCCACATTACGTAGTACATTTCCATTGTAATTTCTTTTTTCTTTTCTTTTTTACCAGTGAGATTACTTATGACAAGTTTCACTAGCCACTTCTTTCATATGTGAGCAGGTATATAAAAGATTTGTCCATCTTTTCAGTGGTGTCTGGGATATTTATTATTCATTTCCATATGGTGTTTATATATAAGAATATCATCCCAATGTATATCACTTCCCCTTCTACCAGTTGCCTTTGAACTTCATCAATTGTTGGTTTCTTTCTAAAATATGAAGGCATTATTGCAATATAATCTTTGCTCTGGCTTTAAACTTAGAATATTTGCCCTTAGTCACAAATTAGATAAATAAAACCCTAATTTTAATAAAGATTTCCAAATAGGCTCACATGTAAAAGTTAGCATTTCAAATTTCTAAAACAATATTTGGCATAAGAAGTAAAAAGTTAATTCTCACAGTGATACATACTAAGTAAAACATCTTCTTTAGTTATGATTCTTTAATAATACTAGTATATATTGTACTTGATATATATATATATTTCTGTAGATTTAACTATATAGAGAGACATACTATAGAGAGAGACATATATAGACAGACATATATGCATATACATATAGTCCTGTGTGATTCATTTTTACTGACTTGCCAACTTCTGCAATTGCATCACTGTTTCAATTATTATAGTTTTATA
>NW_026693987.1:0-11053 GCF_021218885.2 Marmota monax | reverse complement strand
ATGCTCATATTGTTTATGTAATAAAAATCAATTGTTAAATTACAAAATTATTATCAAAAATGCCAAATAAAATAAATGATATTTTACTGTTGAAATTAACTAAACTTTTCAGATAGGGAATAAATTATCAGAGAAATAATACTTTTATAAAATTCTGTAAACGAAGAATGTGAGTTTCTATAATGAAAGGACCTATCCAGTGCCTAGCTAAATGAAAAAGTGAATACATACATAAAGTGCTCGGTATTATTATCTTTCTATCTCTGTGACAAAATACCTGAGAAAATCAATTTAAATGAGGAAAGATTTACTTTGGCTCACAATTTGATATTTCAGTCATGGTCAGCTGAATCCATTTCTTTAAGTGTATGTGCGGCAAAGCAGAATATCATGACAGAGCAAAGTTTCTTTTGTCCAGGAAATAAAGAACAAAAGGAAGGGAATTTGGTCCTAGTATCTCCTTCATGAGCATGCTCTTAACTAATTTAACTTCCTTCAGATAGGGTTTTCCTCCTAAAGTCTCCACAAATTCCCAAGAATATCATCAGCTGAGTTCCAAGTCTTCAACACATGAGCCTGTGAGAGACATTAAAGATTCAAATCATGTTCTCTAAGACAGATTATTATGAAATTAAAAATAATACCAGTAAGGAGAATATCTAAAAGCTTCTAAAGAGAGAATAAAATATGGCCATAATATCCAGAATCAAAAAGGTATTGGACAACTTATAGCAATACTAGACATTAGTAGTGCAGCAATGTCTTAAAAGTTCTGAAAAATTTTCAACTTATAATGCTATACCCAGCCAAACTGCCTTTCAATGGTGATGGTTATGGGAAAATAAAGGCATTTTCAGAAGAGCTAAGGCTAAAAATTATGCCTAGGGGCTCATTTCCTCCAAAAGCTTTTGGAGCATATTCTTCTTTAAAGAAGGAGTACACCAAAAGACAGCAAGGCATGAAAGAGCGTACATAATATGGGAGGACAGAAAAATAATCATAATAATTATAATAATAAGTCTCTATGTTACCATCAGGATGTCCAGTTGGGATCCAAGTCCTTGGTGTTCCAAACAAAGAATTGAGATAGACACACACAAGTTAACAAGCAAAACACAGATTTATTGAAGGTGATGGTGAAAGTAGTCTGTAAAGTGAAGGAGAGTGGGCCAAGCAAGAGAGAGGCTCAAGGCCCCAGTATTTGGAAAACACTGTCTTATATTTTGATCTGTGGGGTTTTCTCTTCCTATATGGGCCTGATTAAAGACCTAACCCCATTTGCTCCCATTGGTTATCTTATGATACCTGATTAGTATATTTTCTAATTTTCTCCCATTGGTTATTTTAGAAACACTAATTAGAATACTGCCCATTTCAAAATTTGAACCTGTGGCTGGGAGTTGTAGTGCTGATAAGTCTTTAGTGGCAGGAATTGTCATGGTACTAGGATTTATTATAAGCAAAGACAGGACTCCTCTCCTTGTCTTGTCCTCCAGTGGCTTCTTTCTAATACCGTGTCTCTGCCATCTTGGTGTCCCTGAACTCTCACCTAACATTTGAACAACAGATGTGACCTGAGCTAGAAAGTAACCAGGGAAGTTAGGACAGGATAATGAAAAGGCTCCATAATATGTTAAATATGGCTTGACATATTTAACAATGTGGGAAGCTGTAGGCCATTTTGAGAATGAAACATGGCATATACATAGAAAACTAAACAAACAACAAAACCCCCAAATACCCAATTATTAATCAAATGAAAGTAAAATATTGCACATGTAAAAAACTAAATTTGATCATAGCACACAATTTGTTTAAGCAGAACCAAACGTTTCAAAATCACCATAATACCAATGCTGAGTCTTGATTTAACCAAAAATTGTGATTTTATTCTAATGGGAGAATTTTAAGAGGCGATATGGGAGAAACTATTGGAAAAAAAGAGTAATAAGTCTTTCTATCTTATCATGTGAAGTCACTAGCCTTGGTCATAAAACTGATAAATTGAGAATGGGTGTATAAGAACATAATTTTGAAATATAGAGGTAATTACATAAAGAGATAGCCAAAGTGTTAGGAAAAAAATCTGTTATTAGAAAAAAAAAAACTCTGGAGTAAAGAAGGAAAGGAAAAGATTTGCTGTTTTCCTCTTAAAAGTTTTGTGGTTATCCTTTAAAGTTCTAATCATGATACATTTGCTATATATATTTAAAGTCATGATTATTTTTTTTTTATTTTAAGAGGATTTTTCTTGTCACTAAAATTATTTAAACATGATTTTTAAAGGTTGTAGACTATAAAACCATGTACAAATATTGTAAGTGTAGTTGCTTTCAAATTAACTTTAAGATTTTTATACTAAACTAATAACAGTACATATTTTAAAATTTATGATCCCACATTAAAACAAACAAAAACCCCAAAGAAAAAGATTGGAAAGAAATGCTTATATAAGCAGTTATTAGCTCCCAGAGTGGAAATACTAGTAATATTTTATTTTCTATACTTTCCTATATTTCCAAATTTTTACACAGTATATATATATATATATATATATATATATATATATATATATAGTTTTTATGAAAGAAAAAGAATTAGCTTTCTGTTTAAGCATATGGTGATTCATCGTCAAATAAATGCCTATTCTTCTGTAACTCTGCCAGGGACCAAACTAAAGAAATTAAAACATAGGAAAGGAGCTTCTAATTAGACAGACATAAAAAGTGTTACTAAATTGCAGAACTGACTGTCTAGGGAGGTCACAGAAAATATTTAAAACCCAAGTACACAGCCATCTTAGAATATCAGTACTAGAAGGAAATACCAAGCAGACCCAACCCAAGGTTCTCTACAGATGTGGAAATTAAGTAATGGGGAGCTTATGTGGCTGGCTTAAAGTCAAAAAGCTATTTAAGAAGCTGGGAAATGGTTGGACTGCTAACCTCTTAATAGCTTTGTGACCAGTGCCATGTCCTTTACGATGGGCCTGAATTCCATGAAATGGCCTAAATGTGATTTGAGGGTCTGGGACTGGATTATATAAATTCTAGTTCTTTCCCTGTTTCTAACCCAGGGTTTTGTTTGTTTGTTTTTTAAGATCTTTTCCTGTGTGGCCTCTCCTTGAATGTTATACAATAAAATCTTAGGGTATCCTCTAAGGTGTGCCTCTTTGCCTTGCTATGCATCTTCCTCTTATAAAGCATATCCTCTTCTGATGATATCTTCCCCAAACAACCACTGCAATTAGGGGTGCTTAGCAAATGCTGTTGACCAATAGTCTCTGCACATCTCACACTTGTTTTTAAAAGAAAATTTAGTCAAGCAAGTTTTAATTTTGTTTCGATTTCATTTTTAAATAACTGAATTTAAGCAAGAATTTCTACTTAAGTGTTTTCTACATCATTTTTGTGGGACATCCTGTTAGTTAACTTTCTGTTACTATTAAATAAGATTGACCTCTATGGTCAGCAATCAGACATAATGGGCCTCGGTTGGGGTCTTATTCAAATACAGAAACCCCACCTCAAAGCTAAGGGTAGGAATGGTAATGAGTACCATCAAGGTCTATTTCAAAAGTAAAATGCCATGTGCCTCAGCTGTGAGAATACCTCTAGCCTACTCCTGTCCCAGATGTAGGAAAATGGAAGGTGGGGGTGAACCCAAAGGGAAGTTATAGGAAGACAAGAGCTCTGATGCTCTTTACAATATAATCAAGTTAAAAAGAGAAAATGTCTATTTTGGCTGGTGATTTCAGAGATTTCACTCTGTTTGTTCCTGTTGCTTTGAGGCTTTAGTGGCATGGTAGATCATGGTGGGAACATGAGGTGGAGGAGGTTGCTCACCTCATGATGGCAAGGAAGCAAAAAAAGAAAGAGAGGGAGAAAGGAGCCAGATTTTCAATATCTCCTCCAAGGGCACAACCCAAAAGACCTAACTCCCTCCCACCAGGGCCTCCTCTTAAAGATTCTTCCACCTTCCAATAATGCCATCGGCTAATGACCATGTCTTTAACAATTGGATTATATAAATTCTAGTTCTTTCCCTAGTCAATCCAAGACTATAACAGAAACAAGCAGGTTTTAGCTTTAGAAAGTGGCTTGGGTTTAGGAAAGAACCTTAAAACAGATGACGGATAAAAGGACATTTGGTCCATCCAATGGCTGGGAGAATTTATGAACCAAGTACCACATTACTGAATCATACACATACACATACACACACACACAAGCAATAAAGCTCTACACACAGAACACACACACGATCATCAGGTGAGAAGAGTGTAGCTGTGAGGCAGTTCAGGGTTTCCCTGTGGTCATGGAGCGAGTGGTGGGAAGGAGGAGGGGCCTAATGAGCCCTAATAAAATTTTGACAAAAGATGATTTAATGAAATATGTGTGGCTTTTTTCCTTCAAGAGGTACAAAGGACTAAAGAACAGTTGTGTTACTTGATTCTAACAATGAGTGTCTTCTATTTTCTAAACCATAACCAGGAGAATAGTTCTGACATGACAGGCATCTCACATAAAAGACTTCCTGCCTGTGGGAGCCAAGGGCTATGTGCAGCATATGGGCTTTGAAGCAGGGAGGCTTGGGTGTGAGTTCTGACTGCCCCCTTTCAAGCTGTGTGACCTTTTGCTACTTTCCTCTGTGTCACACAGTGTGGTCCTGAGGACTGAATGAGCCAATGGGTTGTAAAGCAAACAGCACAGCACTCAGCAGAGAGTAGGTTGGTTTCTTTTCTGTTCCCACATAGTCAAAGTCTCCCTTTGATCTCAGTAACTTCCCATTGTCTCTGTACCTCTTTGCTTCCATCCATAAGAACCTAGGAACTTCTTGGTGGACTATCCTTAAACGGGCCATTATACTTGGTTTCCCGTGTAACTCATGCATGTATCCTTTTCTTGTTTTATTTCTGCATCATCTAGTTTAACGTATAAAATCCAGAGACTATTGGGTTTACTTGTTCAATATATAAAACTGTTTATTCTGGTTTTGAGAAACTGATGTGACTCCATTTTTGAAAATAAATAAATAACAGCAGCTTCTACCTCAAGGCCTGTCCTAAGGAAGGGGGCGTGACACTTGTCCTTGGAAAAACCCACAGAGCCTTTCTAGGCACATACCCACCCTGCTTAGTTGTTTGTCTGCAAATAACAGGATAAATATGCGATGCCAGGTGTCCCTGACTCAGTTAGGCTAGGTGAAGACCCATAGCAACCCCTTAGCAACCACCAATCAGCATGAGACAGGGAAAATACCTGGGATGCCAGATGACCCCCCAGTAGTTTATGGTGGTTGATAACATGTTGGGAAACCATGTAGTTTAGCACATACACCCCTCGTGGCCTAAACCAATCAGTTCAAAGGAATCCCCCTCTTGTACTAACCAATCACCCCTACCCAACTTGTTCCCGCCAGTGAATGTGCTAATCAATGTTAAGAGTTGTTGTTTGATTTTCCCACAGTGTGGAATGATTTGCTGTGTGATGTTGTGATGCATAGAGTATCCCCCCAAAACCTGTAAAATCTCACTGAACAAAGGACGGGGACTCACTCCCTGGGACCGCTGCGTCGGGAACGGTTGTTAAGTCCAGGCTTGAGTTTGCAATAAAGACTCTTGTATGATTGCATCGAATTTGGCTCCTGGAGGTCTATTGGGGTCCCGTGAATCTGGCATTACAATTTAACTCTATGCAAGATACTATGGGAGATAAAAGATGAACAAAATAGAAATTACCCCTGCTTTCAATGGGCTGTTATTTTAGAAATAGAGCAACATGTCTCCATATAACTGGCCTGTAGGGATAAAGTTTCTCCTAGTGCTATAGCCATTCAGAAGAGGGAGACATCCTTTCTAAGGCATTCATCAAAAACAGTCTCAGACCCAAGGATACAGATGAGTCGGCCTGCAGATTAGGCAGGCAAGGGTAGATTAGGCCGCTGCAGTTGGATTCTTTTTAATATCACAATGACAAATAAACATGATCATATACAGTGAATAAATAGCTGAGGATTGTGCATGGCTGGAATATAAGATCTTCATATGTGGGAGGTTTGGTTGGAAAAAGGGGCTGAGCACAGACTGCCAGGAGCCATGAATAACAGTGACAGGAGAAATAAGCAGTTCTCTGTAGTTGCATGGAGAGGTTATATGATGAAATGTTTTCCTTACAAACAATTGATCTACTCTGAGCGAGCAATTTGGGTTGGAAAGGGAAGCTCCAAGAAGGATGGAAACTATTTGGAAGACTATGGTAATGGTCCAGGATTGAGGTCACAGGAGCTGAATTGGGGCACTAGCAATGAAATGGAAAGGAAAGGAAATGGATGGATAATTTCAGACGTGGCTGAGGATGAACAAATAGAATCTGCCAACTGATTCATTCTGTAGAGTTCTGCATTTGCATCATCCAAGCGAGGGCACCCATTAACTTCTCAGCTAAAGTTCCTTCTCATCTAGCATTTTATTACTGATCGGTTCTCAGTCCAGTCATCCCCTTCTCTCTCCACCAGTATAATTATATGCAATTATGCATCAAGTTTTTATTACTTGATGTAACACGGTTAGCCCATAACATATGGGTCATTCTCCTGTCACTAACATGACATCAGACTTCCCTGAATTTCCTTATAATACTTTGAAAATCTCCACAAAGGACTCACGTTAAACACTCTAAACTCTAATATTTTTCCCTTGAGCCAGGAGCCTAACACCTAGTATACACTGTTCAAGGATTTGAAACCACAAGCATGTTGTATGTCCTTTCTGCAACTGCTGGCATATGTGTGTGGGGGGGTGTATTTGTACTACAGTCTGACACTTTCAGGCACTGGATCCACAAGGATCCACAACAGGAAGCAGCCTCTTCATGCTGCGTCTTAGGCTCTTTCCCCAGATGCAAGATCCTTTGTGGTTAAGAGTGGAAAGGGGACATTGAAAATGGGACCACAAGACAAGTGAGAGAGAGAGGAAAAGGGAGGGGAGGGTAGAGATTAAGGGAATCCAGGTGGGTGGGTATAAAGAAAGAAGAAAAGAAGAGGGGGAAAGAGGAGATGAGAGGACAGGTAGGGAAAGGCATAAAATGACAGCTTGCCTAGTAGGGGAGCTGACTCAAGGCTGCAGTGGAAAGAAGTTTCTGGAAACACCTGAGACCTTGCAGATGCTGCATGGCCGTCCCCTACCACCTCATTCCTTTGCTTTTATTTTTATACTTCCATCCTGGCTTCTTGGTTTCCTTTTCATTTCTCCCTCTTTCCCCCTTGACTTTTTCTGCTCCAACTCTTTACCTAGGATTCAGTCTCATGAATTCTAGGCTCTTCTGCTTGGTCTATGACTTGAGGTTTAAAATTACTGCTGAACACTGAGTTAATAAATATACCCAAGGCACCCCCTACCCCAGTCTTCTTCTCCTTCCCTCTCCTCTGCACTGACTTTCTCCAAAGGCTGACTCTGCTCTGCACATGTTCCCTGGGTCTTGTGGCAGGAGGTAACCTCCCTTGTCAGCAGAGTTCTTAGATTTCCGCCAGACTCCCAGGCAGCCCTTAGGCATGGCTTTCCCTGACACATTCCACTATAATTCCCCCAACATTTCTAGACCACCTCTGGTGCAGGGTTCAGTGCTCATAATTGAACACACACACACACACACACACACACACACACACACACACACACACACTGGGCCTATAACATACCCAGGTCAAGCTAGTAGCCTAATTTGTGTTATAGGCCTCAGTTGGTGTTTTAGTGGGCTTTTTCACTGCTGTGAATAAAAGACCTGACAATATCAATTTTAGAGGAGGAGAAGCTTATTTGGTGCTCGTGGTTTCAGAGGTTTCAGTTCACAGACAGCCAACTCTGGTCCAGAGGTGAAGAAGAACATCATGGTGGAAGGGTATGGACATTGCACCAAAGTGGGTAGGGATGTGTGTGTGTGTGTGGGGGGGAGAGAGAGAGAGAGAGAGAGAGAGAGAGACTGAACTTAGCTCACAAAATATATACTCCAAAGGCATGCACCCAATGACCCACCTCCTCCAGCCACACCCTACCTCTGCCTACAATTACCACCCGGTTAATGCCAATCAGAGAATTAATGTGTTGATTAGGTTAAGGCTCTTATAACCCAGTCACTTCAACTCTAAACTTTCTTGCATTGTCTCACACATGAGATTTTTGTGGGACACCTAGTATCTAAACCCTAACAGTTGGTGTTGCCTGAACTACGGAACAGCAGGTACATAGGAAGAACACTTCATCCATTTCCATGTTCATTGCTAAGTCCATGTTTGCCCCACATAAAAAGGATTCCTGGCAGGTAGTGTTACTGTGAGTAGGAGATAGGGAGCCCCGCGGGAGCATGTGCTGTACTAATGGAGGCACCCACAATGCATGTATTTCTCTTTCTGTTCATTCATCAAATATACATCCACTAAACAATGTTCCAAAATATATGCCAGATGTGTTGAGCATAAAATTTAATTGATATAGATCCCTGCCTTCAAGAAATGCACATTTTTATAGGTTAGAGAAATGCAAAAACAAATAATTAAACCACAGTGGAGAGAATAGTGACAAACTGGGAAGGCTAGTTCAGCCAAGAGTTGGTCTTTAAGGAAGAGTGGCCCATGACCTCATGTGAAGAAAGTGGACAGAAAGCAATGAACAACATACCAGAGCACAAAAGATCCTGTGCTCCTTGTGGATGGGGAATAAAATTACAAGGGTATGCCCATGGGGGTGGGAAAGTAACAAGCAAAGAGGGTAGAAATGTAGGTAGGGGACAAGTTACAAAAGGCCTTGTATGCTGAATCTAGTTGGGATGGATTTTAGAAACAATAGGAGTCATGGAAAATTTTAAAAATATTAGGTGGTAACCTAAGACATTCTTGAATCTGAAAATTACAATAACCCAACCAAGGAAAATGGAAATAATAAGTTATATCTGGGGTTGGCAAACTTTTTTTTTTTATAAAAGAGACAAAGAAAAAATTCTAGGCTTTGGGGGCCATTTTGTCTGTGTCATAATTAATCATCTCTGTCATTGTAGCATGAAGGTAGCCAGAGACAATACCTGAGAAAAATAAACATGGTTGTTCCAATAAAACTTTATTTACAAAAGCAGACTGTGGGCCATAGTTGATCTATAGGTCCTGGTTTGCTGACCCCTGTGCTTCAGGGATGTTTCAGAACAGAGTGACAAAGACATATAGGTGCTTTCCTTTGTATATGAAGAGGGTAATACTGGGTTTGGAGCTCTTTCCACAACTGGAATGGAAGATCATGATATTTTCTCATAGTAATCCTCCCCTGCCAGGTGCAAAGCGACATATTTACAATGTTGTGATCACAGTTCCATGACCATGAAACAAGAGGAAAAGAAAGGATCAAGAACAGATTCCGGAAAGAATTGAACTCATCTACCAAAACCATGGGACCAGCAATATGGTGTGTCCACAGAAGCATCCAAATTCAAATGAAAAACTCTAGGTTTCTGGAGAAAAGAACAGAGGTGCCACTCAATGGCTGGGCTTTTTTTAAAGCATTTGAGATATTACATTAAATCATGGTTTCTGAAAAGTATATCTCGTCTTAATCTCCTGAATTCTCACATTCAGAGAGAGGACAGGAAGTCGGGCAATGTCTTATGTGTCTTATAACTAGCCACAGATTTTGACTGTAGCCCCAATTTCAGGCTCTTGAAGGTCCCCTATGGCTATCCCAGTCCTGAGTACTTCCAGTGCTCTGGTATCCACAGTTGTCTAAGGACATCCACCATGTGATTGACAAGAGCTGACTCCTGAGACCTATTGCTTTTTTAATGGTTTAAATATGAGGGTCCCCTGAAAACTCATGTGTGAGGCAATGAAAGAATGTTCAGAAATTAAATGATCATATTGTGAGAACTGTAACATAATCATTGGATTAATTCACTGATATGGATTAACTGGGTGGCAACTTGTAGGCAGGTAAAGTATGGCTGGAGGAAGTAGGTGATTGGAGGCTTGCCTTTGGGGTTTATATTTTGTCCCTGGTGAGCAGACTATAGATCTCTCTCTCTCTCTCTCTCTCTCTCTCTCTCTCTCTCTCTCTCTCTCTCTCTCTCTCTCTCTCTCTCTGCCATGTACTGAGCTGCTTTTTTTTTCCTGTCACACCCTTTCATCATGATATTCTTCCTCACCTTGGGACCCAGAGTAATGGAGTTGGCTGACCATGGACTGAACATCTGAAACTATGAGCTAAAATAAATGTTTCCTTCTTTAAGTTGCTTCCATTGGGTATTTTGGTCACAGCAATGCCAAAAGCTAATATAAACAGCTATTCAGCTAGATCTTTCTGAGGTTGAAATTTCAACATACAAAGTAGGCAGCAAGTAGACAGCACAGGTTCCTGAGTCAGAAATGTCCTGGTTTGGATCCAAGGTGAACTTAGGGAGTTATTTAATCTTGATTTGCAGGTGTCTCATCTGTTAATTGAGGAAAATACTTTTCTCATGTGGTGTAAAGATTAAATGAGGTGATATGCAAAAAGCACTTAACAAATCCCCCCATATATTAAGTGCTGGATAAAGAAGGGTAATTAGCATTATGTTTTTACTTCTGGAGGAGATCTTAAGGCCTTAGAGGTACAATGGGGACCTTGAATGATTTCAGAGATACTGCTTAGTGCATAGGGCTGATATCAAGATCTGTTAGCCACCTGGTTGTGTGGGCTTTGGGGATAAACCAACAGGGGCACATATAGATTTCCTCATTTGATACCCAAAAGAATCCTGAGATTTGAGGGGAAAGGGCCTTTTTTTCATGCTATGTAAAAGAATCAATCTGAGATAGGTTAGGGAACTTGCCAACAGGGCCACAAGTCATTAAAGCCAAATTAGGACACAAACAGTGGTCTGTGCAGAAGAAGTTTATTCTAGTTTTCTTACCACATCATGCAGCCATGATTATACATGCAGCTTATTGCCACTACCTTGTTTGTGTTGATCCCATCCCCATATATTGTGAGTTCCTTTTGGATAATGATCATGTAAACATTTCTGTATCTCTTATA
>NW_026693986.1:0-118027 GCF_021218885.2 Marmota monax | reverse complement strand
GTTTTGCCAGTTTTCAGAGGGAATGCTTTCAATTTTTCTCCATTTAGAATGACATTGGCCTTGGGTTTAGCATATATAGCTTTTACAATGTTGAGCTGTGTTCCTACTATTGCTAGTTTTCCTAGTGTTTTGAACATGAATGGATGCTGTATTTTGTCAAAGGCTTTTTCTGCATCTATTAAGATAATTACCCATAATCTAATTTGATATTATGTTTTCATGAACTCTCCAATTTTGTTTGTGGTTAGGCAACCCTAGCAATATCTAGTTTTTGTTTTGCTTTTGGGATTTTTATATGCATTTTTTTCTAAGATCCAGTTTTGGAATTTGTTGGTCCTGCTGTTTTCTACTAACTTTCTAACTCTTTAATTTCTTCTTTGGTATTTATTTGCTAGTTCCTCCATCTGTTTCCAACCAGGGTCTTTTGTTTCTTCTTTTCCTAGGTTCTTGAGTTGGAACTTAATATTTATTTTCATTCTGCTTCACTTTCCTATATATGCTTTAAAGCTATCATTTAATAAAAATGTAAAGGTATAAAAGTACAGACTCTGAAGGCATCACACATGCATAACAAGTGTCTGTTATCCTTTGCTCCTTAGGGTCTTCCACTGTGCCTTTCACAGTATTAGGCACAGAGTGTATTCTTGGCAATCATTTATTTGAATTAGTCAGTGGAGAGTAAACAGCCTCATGGCAGAAGGAAGTGCTCTTTCTCCTTGCCCTTCTACCCTGTAAGGCAAGTTTGTTGTTTCATATTATCAGTATGCCCATGGGCTTTTGCTTCATCAGAATCATTTAGAAGGCTTTAGCCAAAATGACTCCCTCTTGAGCCAAGAGTCCTAAAGATTGGCTGCCTGATTTCTCAACAGAAAAGTATTTTGATAAATTGTTTGTGTTGGCACAAGAGCTTCCAGGGTTCTTGGCCAAGGGCACAGGGTCTAGGTCCATATGTAGAGCCATGCAATAATAGCAACAATATGCATTTATTCAGTATCTTTTTAGAAGAATCTGGTGCTTCTCAGACAGACTATATTTTTGACCCTCTTACCACTCCAGAGAGGCAGCAGGAAGAACACAAGGAATACAGGGAAAAACTGGAATCCTTCTCACCCAGGGTTTTTAATCTCTGTCAGTGATGGACAGGAACAAGTTATGTGTTGTCTCCAATATTTTCCACTAATAATATTTTTATTTTAAATATTGTGAGTGCATTCATGTATGTGAGCATATATATGTATACATATATAATCAGCTTGGAGATATAATTTACATAAAATTAATCAATTATCAACATACCATTTGGTGAAATTCAACAATTGTATACAGTTTTATTAGCACCTTGAGAAGATGGCATAAAACATTTCCATCATTCTGAAGAGATTTGTTGTGCTCCTGTGTAATCAAGACAGTTCTTCACACCCTAGCAAACAATGAAACTTTTCTCCTATAACCATGGTTTTGCTTTAATTTTAGAATTTGATGTAAATGGGATATTATAGTATTTAATCTTTTGTTTCTCTCGTATCTTTTACTTAGCATAATTCCTCCAAAGATCACCATGTTGTCCTATCTATCAGTAGTTTGTGCCTTTCTAACTGAAAGTATCCTATTATATAGATAGACCAGTTTGGATAAGCACTTGCCAGTAGGTTCATATTTGGAATCTTTACAGCCTGGGTATTATAAATAAAGTTCCTATGTACAGTCATATAAGATTCTTTTTAATGGACATATGTTTCCATTACTCTTTGGTGAATGTCTAGAAGTAGACCTATATGTCACACCGTATGCACAAATTTAACTTTACAAAAAACAGAATTTTTCCCAAAGTGGTTCTTCCATTTTGCATTATCACCAGCCATCCATGAGTGTTTCATTTGTTCCACATCCTCATTAGTTCATCACTTTAGCCTTTCTAATGGGATTGTAGTGGTGTCTCACTATGGTTTAATTTGCATTTCCCTTCATGTTAATTGTCAGCTGTGTATCTTTGTTGTAGTATCTGTTCAAGTCTTTTGTCAATTTATAAATTGGATTGTTTGTGATTTTATCATTGAATGCATGTTTTGCAAATATTTTTCCTGGTCTATGACTTGCCTTTCACTTATTAATGGTGTCTTTTAAAAAGCAAAAGTATTTTTTTTTGATTTTGGTAAAATTCAATTTATCGCTGTTTTCTAGTATACATTCTATTCATCCAATTTATGAACCACTTGACTTCCCTCAGTACACAAAAGTGTTTTTTTTTTCCATTTTTGTCTTCTAGAAGTTATGTAATTTCAATTTTATATCTAGGTCTGTGATCATTTTGAGTTAATTTTTGTATATTTTTGAGGTAAGAATCAGGATCTTTATTTCCATGTGTGGATATTCAATTATTTCAGCATCATTTATTATAAAAATTATCTGTTAACACCTATGTTGAAAATCAGTAAGCATGAGCATTGGAATCCTTTTGATTACATAGATTATTGTGCTGTCTATAATAGAATCAAATTTT
The DNA here is from genome assembly GCF_021218885.2 of Marmota monax. Taxonomy (NCBI): domain Eukaryota; kingdom Metazoa; phylum Chordata; class Mammalia; order Rodentia; family Sciuridae; genus Marmota; species Marmota monax. The sequence goes on along the minus strand of NW_026693986.1, from coordinate 115,527 downwards.
CTTCTTTTTTTCCAATCTGTACTTTTAAAATGTATTATTTTTCTTTCCCTATTGAACTAACTAGGGCCACCAGCACAAAGCTGAATACAAGTAGTTAGAACAGTGAGAACAATGTTTTCCATTACCAAAACAAATTTGTCAAAGCAGAAAAAATGCAAAATGATTAACACAATAGAGCTAACATATCCATCACCTCATGAGGTTGCTACTTTTTTTTGTTGCAGTAGCAATAGCTGAGATCTCCCTCATCACATTCAAGTGTACAATTCCAATTCATTATTGTTAACTATGGTTACTAGCATCTTTTCTTATGAAGGCATTAATGTCATCATGAGGCCTCCACCCTCATGACCTTATCTCCTTCTAATACAATCATATGGGGGACTAAGGTTCCAATATATGGATTTGGGGGGAAACACAGAAGATTCAGTCTAGTGTGATGAGAAGTATCTTCAAGGCGAAAACAGTTTTTCCAACTAAGCCCCAATTGTGGATTTCCTTTTAGATAAAACTCAGAAAGGGTCTGAGGCTGAAATCTTTGTTCCAGAGTAGAGGTTGTTATTTTCCTCCCTGTCCCAGTCCTCACAGCTGGAACTAATGCAGCTCCAAATGCTTAACTTCTGAGGCAGTTTAGATAATAAATAATCCCACAAAGGTTACTAATGTGGAGATCTTGACACTCAAGCAGAAATGTCTCATACAATCTAAAATATGAAGCCAGTTCCCAAAGTCTTGGATGCTGTTTGGAAAACTCTCTAAGACCAAGTAGGCTACTTGAATGTCTAGGAGAAAATACCTATTAGCTCAGTAGAAGGAAAGTGATCTTTTTCATCAGTAGGCATTTGATTCTTCAATGCCAGGAGCTTTCTCAGCTAGGCAGAAGGATGGTTCATCAGGAAGGTAGAGGTCAGGAGCTGATCTTTAAAAACTCCAGCTGCTAAATGACAGATTTGTTCATCAGGCATTGTGAAGGTACTGTCTTGGTATTTAGCTTCTCCTTACCTGGGAAAACTGAGATTCAGGAACACCACCCTGAACTTACCCCATCATTTTGGGGATCTTGTTCAATGTGCAACACTCAGTGCTTTAAGAGTTGGGGCAGATCTGTGCACTGGGCCTCAGATGCTTGAAGACTTCTGATCATAAAACTTTCTGCTCACAAGGCAGATAAGAAAATAAGGATAAGTGAAAGCTGATGAAAATATCACAATTCTGTTTCAATTAGTCAGTCAGCCTGGTCAACAAGAAAGATGCCTACAGATTTTAATTGGTCTCAGGGGAGAAGAACAGAATGTTCTATGATGTCCTTGTTCACCCTGATATTGCATTATCTGGGCCACAGGGCAGCTGCAATCTTTCCCCCAGGGCTCAGGATGTCTGCTGAGAAATAAAACTCAAATTCAGTGTTAACCTTTTTACCACCATGTTACTTCAACACAGATATACTTCAGTACAGTTAGTTTTAGACATGCAAAGTCTGTCCCATTTCTAAATAGGTCAATCTTATTCCTAGAATACTAACCTCAGAGGACCCTAATATTGGGGGAAGGACAATTGCAGCTGGGTAGAATGATCAGAAATAGCTTAGATGAAATTTGGGTCTGTGCTTTTCATGCTAATATCACTCATCCTTCCAGAAATCAGTCACTTCTCTGTGTCTTGAAATCTCCATCCATAAAATGAAATAGCTATGGTCTCTCAGAATGTAAAGTTATAAAATCCACAGCACCAATCCTGACTTGTTCTAGAGGACGAAAAACCTTCATGATCGAATGGCATTCTCCTATTTCAAGAGCTTTTCTCCTGCCCATGTTTTCAACTTGTGAATTCACATGCTGTATCAGTTAGGATAGGCAAGGTTCTGCTGTGGCAACAAACATCCAAATGCCAAAGGCTTACTTCTCACTTTCATAATGGTCTGATACAGGTCAGTCTGCTCTCTTTGGTGGCTACCTTTCAACAGTGGTGACACATTTGGGCTGCTTCCGTCTTGCAACTCTACTCTATCACAGTTCTCTGCTTCCAGCCATCGGGGCCAGAGGGAGAGCATGCATGGAACTCCTACTCCTTCTTCACCACCTCAGACAGGAAATGCCTTACAGTACTTCTATCACACTCATGTTCACCAGCTGGAATTAGTCGAATGGCCCTGTCATAAGCTCAAGGGAAACTGGGAAACCTGACGGAGTTTTGGGAATATTTGAGAAGGGAGTGCCAGTGTTGCTTCCTCATATTCTATGAGCTATTATTTATTCTAATATGTCTAAACTGAGTCAGGGATTCAAAGTGGAGAGAAAGATCCATTTAACAAACCTAGCAAATACTACCATCTAGGGAAACGTAAGATCAAGTTTTACTCCAATTATGTTCAAAGTTGGGAGATGCATGAAGAGGCAAACAAAGAAATTATTGGGTAACACATAATTGCTAAGAGGTATAGATGAAGTATAGGGGAAGACAGAGGCAGAAGACTTTCTTTTTGTAGACAAAAGAACCAATTTGATAAGCTGAAGGAGGAGTAGGAGTTTTCCAGGTGATACTGTCGGGGGTTGGGGGTTCCATAGGAGAGTAAAAGGAACACAGGATCAGACTCTCTTTATTTTAAAGCCCAATTCAACAGGAGTGATGACTTTATTACCCTGAATTAAGCCTGTTCTTCTTTGTTTAAAAAAAATAGTAACTAAATTCTTACAGCATCCCAAATGAATGAAAAAATAAAAAGAGGAAGTAGATGGAATAAAGACTTTGAAAACAGAGTAAAAAACGGTCTTCACAAGTCATACCCTGCTAGGGTATCTCAAGAAAATTTTGGGTGGCATATCTGATGTAATGTTCAATTATTTTGTTAGAAAAGTTCTGAGAGTAATAGCTCTTTTGGGGGAGAAGGTCAGCCCTCATTTATTATTTACAACCCCCCCAAATTAGTATCTATGCCCAGAAACATTATTTCCAGAAAACGATAAGACTTACAGAGATTCCTCTGAATGGTACTAGCTCCTTAGGGGCTTGGATGTCTACTTTTTGAAGTGAGGCCTTTCAGAAAAGGTTACTGGTTAAACCATATTGCATTTGCATAACTTTCAAAAGATTGCAAAGTCCTTTTAAGTATCTATTCAGGAAGCTGACTAAAAAAAATAAAGATCATGAGGAAAGGAACACTTTTCCACTGTTGGTGGGATTGTAAATTAGTACAACCACTATGGAAATCAGTATGGAGTTTTCTCAAAAGACTAGGGATGGAACCACCATATGACCTAGCCATATTACTTCTCAGTATTTATCCTAATTAATTAAAGTAAGCATAGTATAGTGATATATGTTTATCCATGTTTATAGCAGCATAATTTACAGTAGCCAACCAAAGCTGTCTGTCAATAGATGAATAGATAAAGTGTGGTATCTGCACACAATGGAGTTTTAGCCATAAAGAAGAAGAACAAAAAAAAATCATACATATATATATACACATTTTTTTTCCACATCATTGGGAGAAAATGTAAATTTTTGCAGCCTTTTTGGACGACATTTTGGCAGCAGCTTTTTAACCTAGCAATCACACATCTAGGATATCTAGACCCCCTTTTAGGGGGTCTGTGTGTGTCACCACCAAAAGTCAGAGGGAAAGCAAAAAAAATCCACCATTTTAAGGGACATCCTGTCCTAATCTTTAAGTGCGTTTGCACAAAATCCAAAAAAATATAAGTGAGTCTGTTGCCAGCCATATTATTTGAATAGAAATAGTTGCAGGGAACTCACTGTCTCAAATAAGAAATATTCAAATAATTCATTACATACTAAAACTGTAAGTTTATATATGCATGCATTGAAAACTGATGGGAATCTGATGTCTTGATATAGAAGAATGTCTATGATAACCTGCTTAGTAAAAATTCCAAGGCATATATATATATATATATATATATATATATATATATATGTGTGTGTGTGTGTGTGTGTGTGTGTGTGTGTGTATGTCTGTATGCATTCACGATTTAAATAAGCATATGTATTGCATCTATAAAATCAGTGGTCATCTCTTAGGAGCAGATTTGAAACACTGGAGAGACTATAAGTGTGCAATTTATGCATTTCCTTATGCAAAAGTAAAACCTGATCCTTTCTCTTTTTAGGGGGTCTGTTTGTGTCACCACCCAAAAAAGTCAGGGGGAAAACAAAAAATATCTGTCATTTTAAGGGTCATCCTGCCCACATACAGCTCCACAAATAAATAAAACCTTAAGTCAGTTTCTTTATGTCTCTAATTCTTTCCAAAGAGCTTTATCATGACCTTCAATATGGCTGATATCTTTGTATAATTTTGAATATGTGCTAGTCATTTTAAAAAACTGCTTTCTTTCCAACATGAATAGTAACCTGTGAATCTGTGTCTTTTTTCTTTTTATATGTGTATTTGTATAACCATCCTCTATAACAGCAATTCTCAACTGTGGTTGCACATTGGATTGACATGGGGAGTTTTAAAAAATATTGATGTGTGGATCCTACCCCCAGGGATTCTGATTTAATTGGTCTGGGGTGTAGGAAGGACATCAAGATTTTTAAGTTTCCCAGAGAATTCTAATGCACATCCAAGACTGAAGTTTGCTTTTTAAAATTCAGACTCACTTGTAAAACTCCTTTGGAAGTAAAGGCTTTTATTTTCTAAGAGCTTTTTGCCTCTTAATCTTCTTTCTGCTATTTCTTTTTTCAAATCATTTACAATAATCATGTATTATCTTACAATGACAGATGCACCTCAATTTATGAAGGGTTTTTGTCCTGATAAAAACCCATTGCAAGCTGAAAATATGCTAAGTGGAAATGCATTTAATATATCTAACCTACTAAACATCCTAGTTTATCAACACAGTGTACAGCAGAGTGTCAGTTTCCCTTTATGGTCACCTGGCTGACCAGGAGCTGCTTGCTGCTATCCAGCATCTTGAGAGTATATGGTACTGAATATTGTTAGCTCAGGAAAAGATCAAAAATTAAAATTCAAATGCAGTTTCTACTGAATTTGTATTGCTTTCACACCATCAGAAAGTCAAAAAATGTAAGCCGAACCATCTTAAGTGGGGACTGTATAGGGTCAAAAATTTTTTAAAAAAATGTTCTTTATGCAAAAAAAGAAACAATAAAAATGTACATATATATGTATTGCCAGTCTGATTTTAAAATATTTATATTTTATTAAAACTGTGAACTTGATGGAAATTGGTTCATCTTCATTTTATAAACAAGAAAATTAACATGCAGCAACAGTGAACGATTTGCCTAAACTCTTCAGCTCCTAAATAGCAGGGCTGGATTCAAATCTAAATTCTCTCAACTTGGGTCCTGAATTCTTTGCAGTATGTTTCACTGCCAGCCCTACTAGATGAGGATCTGGCTATGAATGAGACTACTACCACCCCTCTCCAGGAAGCTGGGGAAGGAGAAATACCAGGTATCAAAAACACTTGATTAAGAAGGACAAGACTCAGGCCTCAGACACCTCTCCTCCACTTTCAGCTGTCATATACACTCCTGGAAACCACTTTCCCTCTTCTTCCTCATCCCCACCTGCTCCCACTCTCTTCTGTGTTGTCCTGCAGAGGGTAACAGTAGCCACATGTGGCTCTTGAGCCCCTGAAATGTGTTTAGTATGGCTGAGGAATTAAATTTTAAATTTAATCAATACTGAAATCTATATAGCCATATAGGACTCTAGGTATTGTCGGGGACTATACAAGTCAGGGTAATTGTTAAAGGACACCACTCACCTTGAAAAAATTACATAACAGGGAAGATTCATTTGCTCATCCTATAAGAAGGTTTTTTTTTTTTTTTAAGTGAGAACCATGATACACAGCATAAACTCAAAAGTACTTACCATGGCATTCACAATCTGGCTGCTAGGTTGCAATACTTAATGTTGTGGTCATACCAACCTATTCATCAGGCTCTAAACGATCATCATTTTCCCCAGGTTGCTGCCTCCTTAACCAACACCCACTATCATTCTCTTAGTCTGTATTCTCAAGTCGTTTAAGGCACAGCTGGAAACACCTGGTATGTGAAACCCTCCTTGACTCTTCCACCGCTCGCTCAACTCTCCAGTGAAATGAATCACTCTCTCCCAGAACTTCCAGCATTCAGCCTGTTCCATTATGGTTGCTGATTCAGCTGTGCTAGGGAGACAATGTAATAAAGTGTGGTGAGTCCTCTGTTGGAGAGCTATCCAGGGGAAGATGGAAACAGAGAATAAGGGCCACCATGGCCAGGCTGGAAAGAACAGGTCCTCTGAGAAACAGATGGGAAAACAGAATAATGTATGCAAGGACATATTTTAGGAAAAACATCTGTGAGAAAAAAAATATCATCCAGGAGTAGGGAGTGGCTGAAGAGGCCATCAGACCACATTGTAAACAGGTGATGAATTTCAGAGCCCATCCATGCTCTGAGTCAATTATGCTCCTGAAAGTCAGAGATCTGAGAGGTGCATTTGTGTCTGTCACAGAAGGGGATGGATTATATCCAAATACCTGTGAAATCACTCTATGAGTAATCAATCATTATACAACAACAGTTTTTTTTTTTTTAACTGTGAACATCTAGGAACAATTTTAATGGTAACATTGGACATCTCAGAGTTAACAAGAAGGGCAGCAGATGGAAATTAACCAATTAAACTACAGATGTTGTTTGTGAAATTGAGTAAGAGGTGGTGAGTAGAATAAAGGCTTTCGTTTTGCTGTCAAAAGCTCTTTCTAAATGGATTGAGACCTTGGGCTTAGCAAATGACTGGTAAAGCTGTTGAAACTCCTTTTCCCTCGGGTATTTAAGATTGAGGACAACCAAGCAAGGAGTGTTGAGTCAGAATCCACCACGTGCTTATCACAGTGCCGAATGCCATGGGGAATTAGAGCTATAAGAGGAAATGAGTGCTTTTAAGGAGTATATGATTCTCTTGGAGAAATGAAACCAACACTTTAACAAATGACAGAAATATCACCGAGCAGTAGGCACAGCTTTATAGACTGGATGGATTAACTTGTTTGGAAAAGAGAATAAATTTATCCTTGACCAAGAAGCCAGCCAGAACCCATCCTAAGACTATACTGTATCATGCCTCTACTCAGGGTTGAGTCATTGACAAGCCCCAGAAATGACAAAGACAAAATAAAGATAAGAGTGAAATCAGTGAGATGGAATGAGTGGAAATCCGAATTGAAAATGTTATTGTTAGGCAGCTGAGTAGGATCTTCCTTGGGGTTCTGGAAGCAGAGCCCTGTCATCCAAGCCTCATGTGAGTTTTAGAGTCACTGACTTGAGCTTTGCTCACCTCATCCTTCATGTTTCCCAGGTGAGGCGCCATCTCTGTGCTGTCTCAACCATAGATGGGTCTAATCAACAACTTCCACACCCCCAGCCCAGGACTCAAATTCCCTTTTCAGGCAGAGGAAGGCTCAGGCTGAGTCATTTCAGTGATAAACGCTGTAGTCAGTCTAGGGAGGTGTCCCCAGCTGCCCCTGCTGGAGGGCAACCAAGTGAGTAACCCTGCTGGTGTCACATGGTACTGGAATGGAGCCAGCTTGTGCCTGTGCCAGGTCCACGGGTCCATGGCCACAAGCGAAGTTGTTCACAACACTTGCTCACCCTGAGCCTCCCCTGGAGGGGCACTGGAGGTCTGTCTTGGGATCTTATAGTTTGAATAATTAACCTTGAAGAAGAAAGTCTTGTGACCCAGTGGCCTGGCAAGTGATGCTGTCATTAGTTTCCTAGAAAAGAAGTTCCTGAAAAAATCTTGCTCAGGAATCCACACCCCTACTTGCCCCTTTCCACACATTTCCTTGCCCTCCTCAGGAGCTCCTGTGGCTGACACACAGATGCCAGCAGCGTGCTCACCCAGTGCAAAGAAGGGGAGAATGACGATCTTCAAGATGCAGGATGATGCAAAGGCTGAAAGCCACAGTCAGAACCTGAGTCAGGTTCCCTTGGAGTTGGTTACAGTGGCTAGAGTTTTGAGGTGCTGCAAAACAGATAGGGCATCATGCTGTGTAGTGTCCCCCCAAGGGAATTTTACTTCAGACTCATTGTAGTGCTAGTGGTGAGTTTGGGATATTTGCTCTGGGTTTTAGAATGTTCCTTCAACTTGAACTTCCATGTCATTAGTTTGACTCTCAACGGTGGGCTTGAATCTCCTAAATTCTCATGTTGTTTCTTCCTCCTTCCTCTGTTCTCCTCCATCTCCTCTTATTTCTCTCTCGCTTTCACCCCACCCATTTCCTAGATTGACATCCATTCCAACCATTCAGCTCATCTATTTCATTAGGGCTATCATTTGGATGTTGTGCTTGTTCTTCCTCTCTCATCAGATCCCCATCAGTGTGTTGTTTTTTTTCCTGAGTCCATTCAGGTACTTAGGTTTAGGACCTGGGTGCTTTAGGTGGCAGAAGGTGCAGAGGTTGTCTGTCCTCATGTTCTATGATATAGCACCACCAGCCATAGCTTCTGAATCTGAGAAGGATGATAAATTAGAATAGCTTGTGTGGAGGTAGTATGAACTTGGATTTTATAAGCTCTTTTCTTCTTTCCTTTTTTGACTACTTTCTTATAGCATTTTTTTTAATGGACAGGACACTCCCATCTACTCTCAATGACAGCTCAGTAGCATAGATCAATGTGGGGGATAAGTCTACTTATTTTACAAACAGGCACATGGAGGTCTAGGCAATTAATTCAGGGTCACTAGATTCTTGGTAGAAGAATATGATTTAAAGATTGGGCCTTCTGATCCTCCACCACTAGGGCCCCTTCTTCTAGAACAAATAAAATGTACAAAAGTTCTACACACACACACACACACACACACACACTCTCTCTCGTCCACACATGAATTAAATTGGTGCAGATAAGTGTTCTGATGTATGAGTCAGGAGGTAGAAAATCTGAGTTTCAGACAGCTTTAACCAGCTCTGAGGCCTAGCAAACCACTTCACTTCGCTGAGCTTCAGCATCAGGAAAAAATGAAGTGATAAACTTCCAAGGATTCTTTCCAAACTGCCTGTAATCTCCATCTTTCTGAACATCTAAAGCTCTAGAACTAAGAAAATGGTCTCAGAATGAAGAAGATCCTGGTCCTTTCCATCTGGCCTCACTTTGGCTGGCTTGCAGCACTGCCTCCATGGCTCTGACTGGCTGTCCCTGAAACAGCATCAGGAGTATTTGCCAGGTTAACCTCTAGTAGACATAACAGATAGCAGCGCAAGTGTACACTTGAGCAGGGCCATGGCTTCCCAAATATCTTATGATACTCTGTGCTCCTAGAGTGAAGATGTCTCTTGGCATTGAGCATAACTTCTACTACCTGGGATGTTCTGCTCTCTAATGTTCACCTACCTGGGAGGTTCACCCATTAGCACTTATTAGAACAGTGGAACAGATGATTTAATCAAATTGGCCCTGTGCCACCTATTTAAGTGAATGATTGTTCACAGGAAAAAGGACTCAGATAATAGAGTGGAGGGGAAAAGGGATATAAGCAGTGTCTAGGAAATTCAGACAAGCTAATGGTGGCAGTGGGTGGCTAAAGGGAAGGTGCATCAGTAGAGAGTAAAGAACACATTGCTGGGAACAAACTTTATCACTGTGCCCATGATGGGCATGTGAGAATTTGAGTAGTGTCAAGGAACAAGAACGGTAGGATCAGCAAGAGCTAAAATCTTAGGCCTAGAGGAGGTTCCTAGAGAAAGTCTAGCCCAGTGCCTTGTGCCCATATAGGAAATCACGTGTGTCATCCTAAAGAGGAAATTATCTATAATTTATAGAGTGCCCACTATGTGTTAGATATCACTTCTACACTTCACAACACCTTTGAAAATAGGAAGAGTGGTCTTTGTTTTATGTGAGAACCTGAGGTTCAGAGGGGCCAATCTGCCCAATGCCACCCAGCAGGATGCAGTTTTCTCTGACCCCACTGTTGATGTCTGTTCCACTCTCCCACACGTCCTATCCATGTGAGTCTAAGAGTGCTTCAAGAATCAGTGTTGAAAAACATTTCCCATTGACCCCGCAAATAGCCAAAAATGTGGACATCAAAAAAGATCCTAATGTTGGACAGAAATCTTCGTCATACTTGATATCTTTCTGCATTATGTCCTCTGTGAAGATAAAATCCAATTAGCATTCTTTCTATGTTGCCCATTTATAAAGATGTTCTTTGGATCAAGCCTTTGGGGAAATAAACCATTGGCTTTAATTGATAGTAATTATGTTTCTGGTGTTGTGATTTGAGCTGGGGGTTCTTGGGTGAATTAGGACAATGGCAATGAACGGTCTTTCTTGGTCCAAGTCCAGCCTCCCATTCAGGCCCAACATGGCTTTAGGTAGACAATATTCCCAAATGCCTTCATCCCCCATGCTGTTTTATCTACATGCACCTTTATTATAATACTTGCATTGCTTTACCTTGTACTATAGCCTGATGACTCATTTTAATGTGTCAATGTAAGTAGGCTCTGGGGTGCCCAGATTAAACATTGTTTCTTAGTGTGTCTGTGAGTGTTTCAGATAAGATTAGCATTCGAATGGGAGGATTTAGTAAAGCAGATTGCTTCCCTCAATGTGGTCAGGCATCATCATCCAATCCATTAGGAAAGTAAACAGAACAAAAGGCAGAGGAAGAAGGCAGCTCCTCGCTTTCCCCTGACTCACTGTTGGAAATGACATATCTCATCTTCTGCCACTGGACTGGAATCATAGGTTCCCCTGTGTCTCAGGCCTCTGGATTCTGAATTACACCGACACCTTTATGGATTTACAGCTTACAGACAGCAGATCATTATCTATTATCACATGAACCAAATCCATAAATATGTATGCATATATATGTATATGAATATGTATGTGTGTGTTTGTGTGTGTGTTTGTGTGTGTGTGTATATATATGTAGTGACCCTTTGTATCCATGGCTTCTCATCCACAAATTCAATTAAATGTAGATCAAAAATATTGGGACAAAATGCTTTTGTACTGAGTATGTACAGTTTTTTATTGTAGTTATTCTCTAAGCAATACATTTTTTTTTCTTTTTTTTATTGGTTGTTCAAAACATTACAATGTTCTTTATAACAACTATTTTTATAGCATTTACATTGTATTAGGTATTGTAAGTAATCTAGAAATGATTTAAAATATATGGGAGAATGTGGATAGATTATATGCAAGTATTACGCCATTTTATATAAGGGACTTGAGTATCCATGGATTTTGATATCTCCAGTGGTAATGTTGGTGGGGGAGAATCCTGGAGTTTAATGTCTTCCAATCTTCCAAATCTTAAATTGCCAGCAACTGAGTCAGAGATTTCTTTGAATCTCTCAGATCTCCTCTGAGGCTTTCTATGGCTAGGTGACCCTTACTTGTTTCCCCTTCAATTTGGAGATTCTGTGCAACTATCCTTCTTGCAACTATCCAGACCTTAGGACCAAGCTACCATATCCTAGATTGGTGGTTGACCCTGGCATGCTCCCTAACCTATAAAATTTTTCTCCACTCTGTTACTAAGACTCAACACAACTCAAGGATCTGGTAATACTCACAGATCTAGGGAAAATTCCAAACAAAAGGTTCATAGAAACTGCTAAATTCGCTCAGCATAAGTGCAGTGTAGGTCCAGTGAGCCAAGCCCCAGGAAATTTCTTCCCCTTCCCTGCTCAGGACCTACTTGCAGACACGTAAGAGAGTCAGCCTAGGACACATTGCCAATGCCCACTGCTTCTCCTGTTGAGAGCTGAGCAGCAAAACTCATGAGCCTTCAAGGGAAATGTCACATCTGGGTCACTGATTTTGAATTTTGTAACCAAATACAATGGATTTGCCCCTTGGTCAATGCAAAGCCAATAAGCACAACAGAACCCAGAGAGCTTCTTTACCTACAGCAAGTAAGGAGAGCACTAGAGAGAATTCTCAAAGCAGAAAGAAAGGAAAAAAAAGGCTTTTTATTGAGGAAACCTATCTATATTCACATAGGAAAAACACATCATCACATGTAGAGGCAGGCACATTCCTGAGCATGCTCAGTTCAAGGCTATATATGATTTTTTTTAAAGTGATATAAATGCCTCAGGGCAGAGAACTTAGTGTTATGATGAGCCAAGTTTACCCTAGATAACCTAAAAAGGATAAATCTGTGATTGTGATTGTGATTATTTGTAAGTTTTTTTCCCTGAAAAAACAAGTTTGAGGTCCGGGTCCTGCTGAGGGCAGGTCAGGACTCACCCATTGCTTGGGTTGCCTGGCAAGGGGAACGAAATGCTGCCATTCGCATAGGATACCAACATGGCAGAGATCTGATGTCAGCAGAAAGCGGTGGAGGAGAGATCTTCATCAATACCAGCGGTGACATAAGCAGTTGGTCTTCTGGTAAGGGGGGTGAGGCTCAGTCACCCGAGTCTCCTCAATTTGTCCTCGAGCCGGAGGGAAGGAGCCGGGCCGCCGCCAGCCCCCGGAGCAGGCCCAGCGGCTCGCCAGCGTGGTGACCGCGTGACCCCAATTGGAGAGGGGGCGGAGCGGAGCCGCCACCCACACCCGCCAGGTGGGCAGACCCACGACCCAGTAGTACATGGGCGTGGTAGGAGGGGCAGGGCAGAGCCGCCCTTCGCGCTTGCAAGGTAAACAGACCTGTGACAGCCTGGCGGGTCAGGCCCAGTGGCCTGCCAGTGTGGTACACACGTCACCCCAACTCGAGTAGGGGCAGAGCAGATCCTTATCCCACGCCCGGATCAGGCCCTGCCGGTGTGGTGGTCACGTGACCCCAATTGGAGTGGGGGTGGAGCGGAACTGCCACCCGTGCCCGCAGGGTGAGCAGACCAGTGATCAACCTGCAGATCAGGCCCAGGGGTCCGCAGGCGTGGTAGGAGGGGCAGGGCAGATCCGCCGCCCGCGCCTTCAAGGTAGGCAGACCTACAACAGACCGGCGGATCAGGCCCAGGAGCCTGCCGGCGGGGTACAAACACCACCCTAATTGGAGTAGTGACAGAGCAGAGTCGCCTCCCTTGCCAGGAACAGACCCAGCATCCTGCAGGCGGGGTAGTCACGACACCCCAATTGGAGTAGGGGCAAAGCAGAGCCTCCACTCGTGCCCGAAAGGTGGGCAGATCTGCGACCGACCAGCAGGACAGGCCCAGTGGCCTGCTGGTACGACAGACACGTCACCCCAATTGGAGTAGGGGCAGAACAGAGCCGCCACCAGCTCCCAGAACAGGCCCAGTGACCTGCCGGCGTGGTAGCCACGACACCCCAATTGGAATAAGGAGAGAGCAGAGCCGCCGCCCGCACCTGCAGGAAAGATACGCAAGCAGTATGAAAAGACAAGGAAAGAAAGGACCACAAGCAATGCAGGTCAACGCAACTTTAGAAGAGGTAACAGCTGCAGCAGATGGAATGTCAGATAAAGAATTCAGGATATACATGCTTCAGATGATCTGGAGTATCAAGGAAGACATTAAACAGCAAAATCAGACAATGAAAGATCACTTCGACAACGAATTACGCAAACAAATCCAGGAAGCAAAGGATCAACTATACAGGGAGATAGAGGTTATAAAAAACAAGCAATCAGAAATCCTAGAAATGCAGGAAGCAATAAACCAACTTAAAAACTCAATGGAGAATACTACCAACAGAGTAGAACACTTAGAAGATAGAACATCAGACAATGAAGACAAAGTATTTCAACTGGAAAAGAACATAGACAGCTCAGCAAGACTGTTAAGAAACCATGAGCAGAACATCCAAGAAATATGGGATAACATTAAGAGACCAAACTTAAGAGTCATTGGGATACAGGAAGGTACAGAGCTCCAAACCAAAGGAATGAGCAGTCTATTCCATGAAATAATACAAGAAAACTTCCCAGACTTGAAGAATGAGACAGAATCCCAAATCCTAGAAGCCTACAGGACGCCGAATGTGCAAAATCATAAGAGATCCACACCTAGACACATTATAATGAAGATGCCCAACATACAGAATAAGGAGAGAATTTTAAAAGCTACAAGAGAAAGGAAGCAGATTACATTTAGGGGCAAGCCAATCAGGATAACAGCTGATCTTTCAACACAGACTCTGAAAGCTAGAAGATCCTGGAATAACATATTTCAAACACTGAAAGATAATGGGTTCCAACCAAGAATTGTGTATCCAGCGAAATTAAGCTTCAGGATGGAGAATGAAATTAAAACCTTCCACGATAAACAAAAGTTTAAAGAATTCGCAGCTAGAAAACCATCTCTTCAAAACATCCTAGCCAAAGTATTACAGGAAGAGGAAATGGAAAATAACAATGAAAACCAACAGTGGGAGGTAGGACAGTAAAGGGGGGGGGGGAAACAATCAAAGAGGAAAACAAACAATGTTTAGTAACAGAAATAAACAAATATGGCTGGAAGAACAACCCATATCTCAATAATAACCCTAAATGTTAATGGCTTAAACTCACCAATTAAGAGACACAGGCTAGTAGAATGGATCACAAAACAAGACCCAACAATATGCTGCCTACAGGAGACGCATTTGATAGGAAAAGACATACATAGGCTGAAGGTGAAAGGTTGGGAAAAATCATATCACTCATATGGACTTCGGAAACAAGCAGGCGTGTCCATACTCATATCAAATAAAATAGATTTCAAGCCAAAGTTAATCAAAAGAGATAAAGAGGGACACTACATACTGCTTAAGGGAACCATACACCAACAAGACATAACAATCATAAATATTTATGCCCCAAACAATGGTGCAGCTATGTTCGTCAAACAAACTCTTCTCAAGTTCAAGAGTCTAATAGACCACCACACCATAATCATGGGAGACTTCAACACACCTCTCTCGCCACTGGACAGATCTTCCAAACAAAAGTTGAATAAGGAAACTATAGAACTCAATAACACTATTAATAACCTAGACCTAATTGACATATATAGAGTATACCACCCAACATCAAGCAGTTACACTTTTTTCTCAGCAGCACATGGATCCTTCTCAAAAATAGATCATATATTATGTCACAGGGCAACTCTTAGACAATATAAAGGAGTAGAGATATTACCATGCATCTTATCTGATCATAATGGAATGAAACTGAAAATCAACGATAAAAGAAGGAAGGAAAAAGCATACATCAATTGGAGAATGAACAATAGGTTACTGAATGATCAATGGGTTATAGAAGACATCAAGGAGGAAATTAAAAAATTCTTAGAGATAAATGAAAACACAGACACAACATATCGGAATCTATGGGACACATTGAAAGCAGTTCTAAGAGGAAAATTCATTGCTTGGAGTTCATTCCTTAAAAAAAGAAAAAACCAACAAATAAATGATCTCATACTTCATCTCAAAATCCTTGAAAAAGAAGAGCAAAACAACAGCAAAAGAAGTAGAAGGCAAGAAATAATTAAAATCAGAGCTGAAATTAATGAAATCGAAACAAAAGAAACAATTGAAAAAATTGACAAAACTAAAAGTTGGTTCTTTGAAAAAATAAACAAAATCGACAGACCCTTAGCGATGCTAGTGAAGAGAAGAAGAGAGAGAACTCAAATTACTAGCATACGGGATGAAAAAGGCAATATCACAACAGACACTTCAGAAATACAGAAGATAATCAAAAACTATTTTGAATCCTTATACTCCAATAAATTAGAAGATAGTGAAGGCATAGATAAATTTCTTAAGTCATATGATCTGCCCAGATTGAGTCAGGAGGATATAGAAAACCTAAACAGACCAATATCAATTGAGGAGATAGAAGAAACCATCAAAAGACTACCAACTAAGAAAAGCCCAGGTCCCGATGGGTATACAGCAGAATTTTACAAAACCTTTAAAGAAGAACTAATACCAATACTTTTCAAGCTACTTCAGGAAATAGAAAAGGAGGGAGAACTTCCAAATTCATTCTATGAGGCCAACATCACCCTGATACCTAAACCAGACAAAGACACTTCAAAGAAAGAAAACTACAGACCAATATCTCTAATGAACCTAGATGCAAAAATCCTCAATAAAATTCTGGCGAATCGGATACAAAAACATATCAAAAAAATTGTACACCATGATCAAGTAGGATTCATCCCTGGGATGCAAGGCTGGTTCAATATACGGAAATCAATAAATGTTATTCACCACATAAATAGACTTAAAAATAAGAACCATATGATCATCTCAATAGATGCGGAAAAAGCATTTGACAAAGTACAGCATCCCTTTATGTTCAAAACTCTAGAAAAACTAGGGATAACAGGAACATACCTCAATATTGTAAAAGCAATCTATGCTAAGCCTCAGGCTAGCATTATTCTGAATGGAGAAAAACTGAAGGCATTCCCTCTAAAATCTGGAACAAGACAGGGATGCCCTCTCTCTCCACTTCTCTTCAACATAGTTCTCGAAACACTGGCCAGAGCAATTAGACAGACGAAAGAAATTAAAGGCATAAAAATAGGAAAAGAAGAAATTAAATTATCACTATTTGCAGATGATATGATTCTATATCTAGCAGACCCAAAAGGCTCTACAAAGAAACTATTAGAGCTAATAAATGAATTCAGCAAAGTGGCAGGATTTAAAATCAACACGCATAAATCAAAGGCATTCCTGTATATCAGCGACAAATCCTCTGAAATGGAAATGAGGACAACCACTCCATTCAAAATATCTTCAAAAAAAATAAAATACTTGGGAATCAACCTAACAAAAGAGGTGAAAGACTTATACAATGAAAACTACAGAACCCTAAAGAGAGAAATAGAAGAAGATCTTAGAAGATGGAAAAATATACCCTGTTCATGGATAGGCAGAACTAACATCATCAAAATGGCGATATTACCAAAAGTTCTCTATAGGTTTAATGCAATGCCAATCAAAATCCCAATGGCATTTCTTGTAGAAATAGAGAAAGCAATCATGAAATTCATATGGAAAAATAAAAGACCCAGAATAGCAAAAACAATGCTAAGCAAGAAGTGTGAATCAGGCGGTATAGCGATACCAGACTTCAAACTATACTACAGAGCAATAGTAACAAAAACAGCATGGTACTGGTACCAAAACAGGCGTGTGGACCAATGGTACAGAATAGAGGACACAGAAACCAATCCACAAAACTACAACTATCTTATATTTGATAAAGGGGCTAAAAGCATGCAATGGAGGAAGGATAGCATCTTCAACAAATGGTGCTGGGAAAACTGGAAATCCATATGCAACAAAATGAAACTGAATCCCTTTCTCTCGCCATGCACAAAAGTGAATTCAAAATGGATCAAGGAACTTGATATCAAATCAGAGACGCGCCGTCTGATAGAAGAAAAAGTTGGCTACGATCTACAGTCGGTGGGGTCGGGCTCCAAATTCCTCAATAGGACACCCATAGCACAAAAGTTAATAACTAGAATCAACAAATGGGACTTACTCAAACTAAGAAGTTTTTTCTCAGCAAAAGAAACAATAAGAGAGGTAAATAGGGAGCCTACATCCTGGGAACAAATCTTTACTCCTCACACTTCAGATAGAGCCCTAATATCCAGAGTATACAAAGAACTCAAAAAATTAGACAATAAGAGAACAAACAACCCAATCAACAAATGGGCCAAGGACCTGAACAGACACTTCACAGAGGAGGACATACAGTCAATCAACAAGTACATGAAAAAATGCTCAACATCTCTAGCTGTCAGAGAAATGCAAATCAAAACCACCCTAAGATACCATCTCACTCCAGTAAGATTGGCAGCCATTAGGAAGTCAAACAACAACAAGTGCTGGCGAGGATGTGGGGAAAAGGGTACACTTGTACATTGCTGGTGGGACTGCAGATTGGTGCAGCCAATTTGGAAAGCAGTATGGAGATTTCTTGGAAAGCTGGGAATGGAGCCACCATTTGACCCAGCTATTCCCCTTCTTGGTCTATTCCCTAAAGACCTAAAAAGAGCATGCTACAGGGACACTGCTACATCGATGTTCATAGCAGCACAGTTCACAATAGCAAGACTGTGGAACCAACCTAGATGCCCTTCAATAGACGAATGGATAAAAAAAATGTGGCATTTATACACAATGGAGTATTACTCTGCATTAAAAAATGACAAAATCATAGAATTTACAGGGAAATGGATGGCATTAGAGCAGATTATGCTAAGTGAAGCTAGCCAATCCCTAAAAAACAAATGCCAAATGTCTTCTTTGATATAAGGAAAGTAACTAAGAACAGAGTAGGGACGAAGAACAGGAGAAGAAGATTAACATTTAACAGGGATGAGAGGTGGGAGGGAAAGGGAGAGAGAAGGTAAATTGCACGGTAATGGAAGGAGACCCTCAGGGTTATACAGTGGAGGGGGTAGAGAGAGAGGAGGGGAGGGGAGGGGAGAGGTGGGGAGGGGGGAGGGTGGATGATGGGAAAGGCAGCGGAGCACAACAGACACTAGTATGGCAATTTGTAAATCAATGGATGTGTAACTGATGTGAATCTGCAATCTGTGTATGGGGTGAAGGTGGGAGTTCATAACCCACTAGAATCAAAGTGTGGAATATGATATGTCAAGAAATTTGTAATGTTTTGAACAACCCACAATAAAAAATTAAAAAAAAAAAAAAAACAAGTTTGAAGGCACATTAACCCACATTTTAAAGGGGTACCATTTCTCCCCTCTACTATATGTATAGGAGTTTGCCCTTAAAAATAGCTGTCTAGCAACTAATAGAAATCAATCCTTAATGGATAGCAAGAGACAATGTGTATGTATATTTTTTTTCCTATTGGTTTTGCTTTTCTGGAGAACCCTAATATACATATACTAATTTGTCTACCAGACTAATTGCCACTATTAGGTAGAAAATGAGTCTTCCTAATGTAGCAGGATAATTTGCAGGAAGATTTATTTCTGCATTGTTTTTGCTGATGGAATGTCCCTCCCCCCATTATATTCTAAGAAGACACTCAAACCTTTGTTTTATCTTGACTGAAGTAGTTATTGGTGGCTTTTGTGATACAGGGCCCAAAGCAGATACCACCAGATTCCCTATAAAGAGGAAGTGTATTTATTTTTTGACAAAAATTCTTATCTGTGCAAATTAGGTAAATTTTCCAAAAGCAGATGCAATCTAAGGGTTGGAATGAATAGAAGCTTCTTGCTTGGAAGGAAAGTGTTTTCTTAAAGACAAAGTTCTGTAATATCCATAAGTAGTAAAATCGAACACCTCAATCCCATGAGAGGGCAGGCTATCGTATGGGAATGGTGTCTTGGTAGGGAGGTGAGACACTAACTGAACAGACACAACCAAGCCCGTGTCTGGCAGAGAATAGCAGGACCTTTCTCTCTGATCCACCTTCAAAGGACAAGTAGGTCATCAATAACCAGTGTGGATTGAAGGTTGGAGTCCCTTCCAAGAAACCTGGACTGGGTAAGATCCCCACATTGTAAGAGAGAAAGCAGCAAGCAAGTCATGACAGAGATCATTTTTTGCAGTTTCCTTGACCAGTGAGGGTTGAGAGCAGATTGAATTTGACTTAAAGCAGACAAAAGAGATTTCCATCTATCCTAGGTGAGAAGAATAAGGTAAAATGTATACCTAATTCTTTCATCTTTCCTAACCCTACTTTAACTATTATAATGACTCTCTGGTTTATAATGGCTATTCAGTATATGTTTTGGATTACTGTTTTGGAGGTTCCACACAGAAATCAAGTTCTGTGATTTGCTAGAACTCATTATGCATACAGCTAAATTTTATTGCAGCAAAGATTAAGAGCAAATGCAGTAGGAAAAGGATTTGCCTTGGGTGGATTCCAGAGAGGTCAGACACTGGCTTCAGAGTCCTTCCCCATCTGTGGCTACATGGGGTATATTTTCTTTAATAGAAATAAGCTACAGGGACATGTGCAGATTGTCCCTGCTAGGGAAATTCATTCTAGTTTCAGGGTCTGAGGCTTGTATTGAGTGCTGTTCATGTTGAACATATATCCCTTTATAACTAGCTATGGTAACCAAAACTCAGGTCCTCAACAATGAAACCAGGTACATCTTGAACCATGGTGAACAATCCTGACAAGTCTTAACATGTACAGCATGACCTCTTCTCCAGGCATACACAACATCATCAATCAGTTACATAAAAGCACCAGGGGCTGGCCAAATGTCGAACATAGTTCAGGGTATCCATAGGGACATGCAATGACCAAGCTCCAAGAGATTCTTATAGCTGAAAATTAAACACAAAACATTTGTGAAGATACAAAAAGAGTTACATGCATCTAATTTGGTGTGAACATGCTTTATGTACAGAGTAATGGAAAATTGTGCTGTGAATGGATAATTATGAATATAATGCATTCCACTATTGTCATGTCTAAAAGATATAAATAAAAATTAAAAAATAAAGAGTTACATGCATCCCCAAATATTAAAGGACTACAATGTGATTCGTTGTCTTTTTGTTCAGGATCATTTTTTACATGCATGTACACATATACGGAGACAGTTTTAAGAAATCATTTCATTTCAGATATGTTAACCATAGAGAACAGCAAAGTTTCAGTGAGGCTGCTGACATCAAGCATGTCACATCACTCACAAGGGCACCTTCATGGATGAGTTGGTACCCTTCCCAGTGTATTCTCAGAACTTTATACTTTTCCTATCTGCATCTCATCACTGCATAATCAATGCCCACTTATTGATAGTTATCCCTCACTAGCAGGGGAGGGACATCAATGCAACCTCAGTGCCATGCATATGACCTGGGACTTAATGCATAATCAATAAATATTTTTGAAATGAATGAAGAGTGATTGAATGAAATTTTGTCTGCCAACTTCAAACTCTTAGTTAAGACTCTTGGCAGAATATCTTCTACATATCATGGATCTTTTCTTTTCAATGGTCAAAGCTATGGCTATTAAATATAAAATCTATAGGTTTATTGTTAAGACTCTTTTTCTTTTGTCTTTGGAATTGAATCAAGGGCCTCTCTCATGCTACTTATGGTGAGACTTTCATAGTTCATAAAGAGATGCTAGAGCTTCTTATAGGAAGGTAGGACTGGAAGGTTGTTGAAGCCACATTTTCTCAGGCCCAGAATATAATAATTCCACATGAAATTCAGCTTAACTTCCCAATTAAGGCTAGTTCTCCAGACAGCCTATCTCTCCCACATTTTGTCCTCACAAAGGAAAGACAGATGATACTAGTCACTTTTATCTTTTTCCTTTCCCCCGATTTTTTCCTCATTGTGTTTTGTTTCATTTTCAATTTTATTTCTAAAAATTACTCCCCCCCCCGAATTATTTTCTTTTTATGCATCTCTTTCTAGACACTTAAAACATTGTGCTAGACATGGATGCTGCTGGCAAAGGGGCTATAATCCAGAGGATCCCTTGATCTTTCAGAGTGGGCCAAATACCAGATACCAGCATCAAAAATTCTGGAAATGTGCAAGTCAAGGACAATGCTTTAGAATCTTCCTGTCCCCACCCAAATTTCATTTTTGAGTGTTTTAAAAAGGGTTTCAAAATAATTTGAAAAGTACTGTTTGCAAGATTTAAAAACTAGCCTACTCAACACATCCAAATATAAGGCTAGAAAGTTTTTTATTGTGTTTAACACAAAAAGGAGATAAGTCAATATATAGAGACTCAGAGTGTTATAAACTTGGCCATATTTCATAGGCTCTGACTAAATTGTATTCAAAGTATGCATACAAATTTGCTCTGAGAGTACAAAGCAGCATAGAACAATCTGCAGTTCCATTTCAGCTTTTCTTTCTTTTTTTAAAATTTCCTTCTGTAAAAAAAGGAGAAAAGATAATAGAATTAAGGAGCATAATCTGTAAATAAATCTCCCCATCCCTACCACCTATTTTACTACGTCTCAATCCCAAATGCATTCCAACAAATTGCATTCGAGTCTTAACCCTACTCACACAAAACTGTATGGGATATTTTTATTTGAGCAAACATAATTTCTTTTTCTTTCTTTTTTTCCCCCTAGTGCTGGGAGAAATCCCCCTTCCAGGGTGTATGTATGCTAGGCAAGCACTGTATCACTGAGCCATACCCCCAGCCCGTGTAAACATTTACTTCTTTACCTTGTCCAATTTGTAAACTTTTCTAAATGAAGATTTCTTATGCATACAGATCTAAACTATTTTTTAAATCTAAATCCGAGGCTTATAAGAAACAGCATCACAAAGGCTCCTCATGTTTATTGTAACTTGCTCAATAAACCAGTGGAATGGACCATGGTAGGTTTTCTTGCAATAAAACTGCCTGGTTTATCCTCACTCAATTATTTATAGAAGACTTAATTCTGTGTCCAGCAAGGGATGGGGGCAGCAGAACAAATTAGGAAAAAGGATCTGTCCCACAGATCCCACAGACCCCACAGACCTGAATTTAAATCCTAGGTTTATGATTAATGAGCTACCTTTTGCTTATTTATATATTTTTTCTTTTTAGCAATAGTGAGAATTGAACCTGGTACATGCTTAGCAACTGCTGTACCACTGAGCTACATCTCCAGCCTGCAATTTAGAAGCAATCTTATATTGGCTAAGGTACTTAGCTTCTATGTGCCTCCATTTCTTTCTTTATAAAATGGATATAATAATAACTATTTCAGCACTTGTGGTAAAGATTATATTAAACAAGAGAGTGCACATAAAGATTTTTATCCCAGTGTCTGGCTCATAAAACATGGTGCATAATTGTTGAATATTATGAGAATGTATGGAATGAATTTCAAGGGATGATATAATGATTCCCACCTTTAAGATGCCTCTTATGTAGGTTGGGAATCAAAACCAACATTCACACAAAGCATGATAAACCCCGAAGGATTATGTTAAACAAATGCTGAACTATTTGATTCAGTCTGTGTGTGTGTTATGGGGTTTCTTAACAGGATTTCTTGTGGCTATTAAATATAAAATGAAGTCAATTACATCTATTACAAATTAAATAAAGTTTATTTTCAATTACAAATGTAATAAAAATATTTCACATTTTTAAATTCCAATTCATGTATTTCCAAATAATTGGACAGCCAGCAAAAGGAAAGAGGTCTGTTCATTCCTGCATAATCTGAGATTGCACGTTAGTTACATGTTGAAGGCATTTCTGGGTTGATGAGCTCAAAGGCAACTCCTTTGCAGTTTTCTTGTGCGTCTGAAGTTAATGTGACACTGATGGTCATAACTTCCAAGGGTGAGTCACAGACAAAGGGCAAAACTTCACATCAGGCAGTAACCCAGAATCAAGCTACATTCCTAAATTCAGACTCTCTTTTCTAAGTGAGTTTTTGGTGAGAAAATTTCAAGGAATATATTCATCAAATGTTGTTCCAAGCACAATGCCACCCTATAATTTTAAAGTAAAACAACAAATGGTAAGTATGAAATATCTCAGGCAGATTTAAGACCATTTAGAGGCTCTTGAGACCCTCATGTACTCACCAGGGTAAAAGGAGTTGGAGCTGGACCCTGTTTGACAAGGAGGTCATGCCTTGAGACACAGACTGAAGTGCAGGACAAGAGGAGTGGCTGCTGCGAAGCTTGGCTTTGACTTTGCGCTTTCACTCAGGGCTGCATTCGCACTCCATGCCCCCCTGCATCGTCTGCTATGGATTAGGATGTAGATATGCAACACAGTCTCCAGGAAGAAATTTAGAATCAGAGAACTCTTGGGGTTCGAGGGACCTAAAAGATTATTCAATCCACGAAGCTTTCTAAAGTTCGATTCCTTTCTGCTCTGTCTTCCAAGTAATTGGTCATCCTTTGCATAAGAAGAACTGCTGAGTTTCAGAGTTTTCTATCCCAGTATTATTATTATGTATATCCAATTCACCTCTAGATTGGAAAGACCTGGAGAAAGACTGTGCCTTAATTATTTTTATAACCCCAGCTTGATGATGATGATGATGATGATGATGATGATGATGATAATCATAGCTAACCCTTATCGAGTGCTTAGTATATGTTGAGTTCTGCATTAATAATCTTCCCTGTAATGACTCATTGAGTTCTCAAAATAGCCTTTTGTCGTACTATTTTTATCCTTACTCTTGCAGAATAATAATAAAACTAGAGGTTTAGAAAGGTTAAGCAAATTGCTTAAAGTGATAGCTAGTTAGTGACAAAGTTGAACTTTAATGCAAGTGTGTAGCTCTGAGTTTGTGCTTTTAATTGCTATTTTGGATAAATGAAGAACAATGAATGAGTAAACAAGGAAAGGTCAGTAATCCTGTAACTTCTACCATTGATTTTAAATATAAAATTATACCAAGTCAAAGCCTTTTTCCATAGGAAAAGTCATTTTTAAAATTATCTTTCTATCTTCTTCCCTTTTTCAGGCTATACATCGTTGATGTGAGTGGTTTCAAATCCCTTCATCCTCCAAATATCTTATAGGATACAGTAAATGAATTTAGTATGAGTCAGTTTTTGTCATTATAACAAAATACCTGAGATAATCAACTTATAAAGAGAAAAGAGTTGTTTTGGTTCAGGGTTTTGGAGATTTCAGTCCATGATCAGTTGGCCCTACTATGTTGGGCTTATGATAAGACAGCACATAATGGTGAGAACATATGGTGAAGCAAACTTGCTCAAATCATAGCTAGAGAGCCAAAGAAAGTGAGAAAGGGCTAGAGTCCCTCTATCTACTTTAAGGATAGTCCCCCTATAACCTAAGGACCTCACACTGGGTCACACTTCTTAAAGGTTTCATTGCATTCCAGTGGCACCATCCTGAGGATTAAGCCTTTAACACACAGGCTTTCACAGGACATTCAAGATTCCAATTCATCACTTTCAAACTATTAATGCTGCACCGTTACCTGGTCCAGTTTTCCCGGGTGCTGTCTTTTCTCCCCTTTGGTGGGCATCTTCCTGATAGGCTCTTTCTGTATGCCAAGCTTCTTCCAAGCAAGGACCCTTGTGGAGTGGAGTAATGCATGCACTTCAAAGTCAACTTCCAATTCCTCATTAACTCTTTCTTAGGCCATGATTCCTTGTTATACTCTCTGCAAATATTGAGTACAAATATTCTGCACCGATCACCCTCAGCGCATACACCGGTACTCTCAGATGCTGTAGTGATGAACCCTGATGCATGCTCCATCACCTGATGGCCCCTGACCCTGAATTTTGTTTCTTGAGCACAGATTCTCACAGGTAATTACATGCCTAGTAAGAGGAACACATCTTAATGCTCTTTTTATAGTATCCAGGGTGCTCCTCCATGTCAGTTGTCTTATTGGATGCTCCTAACAGCTCCTGGTAAGGTAGCTGATGAAAACCCTCTAATTTGAGCTAGACAATTGACAGAGGAGACACAAATTATCAGTGACAAATCAAGAGCCAGAATGAGGACTTCAGATTTCTTGTTGCCAGCCAAGGGCTCATTTCATTGCAACATGCAGCTTTCTAGTCCGGATGTCTAGAAAGCTGCTTCCTGCACTCAGCCCTATGGGCTTCTCAGTTACTGATGTAACATGAAGGGGTTCTGAGAGTTCAGTTATAAATAGGATTCCTGTTGGCCCCAGGAAGGAAGGAGAGGAAGTAGTCTGCCAAGTCGCCCTTCTTCATGAAATTCCAACCTGCCCACCACTGTTCAACAGCCCCTGGATTCTCAGGGTCGAATTCACATTCTCCTCTCCCTCCTGTCTTCTTTTATGAGTTTATACTGAAGTGAAGGAGATGACGGTAGTTATAACATTGATGTTGTCAGGTCTATAAAGCCACATCTTCATTTTATGATCTCTGCGTCTCCTAACTCTCTTCTGAACCCAACAGGGAAAGGTGGCTGTTTGGGGAAAACATGTTCTGCATTTTCACAACAGATACAAACAAACAAAATTCTGGTGTGAATTAGCCAGGAAGGGAAACACCCTGATTGTTTATGATAATGTTCCTCTATATACAGAGACCTCACCTTTATAGCAGGTGTCGCAGACTTACCTGTCTACAGAGGTCAGGCAGGTAAATCAATAAGCAAAGCGGGACAGGTGTAAACAGTAACTGAGAAGGTGGGGACTGTGACACATTGAAGAGGTCATTGTTCATCCCAGGGGCAGCTGTTCATTTCAGCTAAACATGGCTGCCTGACCTTCTGACCTTTCAAAAAAACAAAAACCAGAAATCTAAATTTTATAGAAAATCTCCAAATTATTAAATATCTGTAATAAAATCAATTAAGAACAATGAAGTCATCATGCAGGACATGTGTGTGTCTCAGCTGTCTGTCAGTAACCTCTGCAACACAGAAAAGATTGACTCTTACTCAGGAGGCATAAGCTGAAATTTCATAGTACAGATGAAGAATCAAAGCCAAGAGGATTTAACTATGTCACTATCCAGTGGCACAATTGGCATGTAGCAGAGCTGGGTTTTATCTAACTTGAGAGCCAATCTCTTTCCACTAAGTTTTATTGCCTCCCTCACTAAACGGGGCCTTAATACATGAATCCTAAAAACGGCACATTTATCAGTGACCACCTCCTCGAAATTCCTTGCTTTCTCTGGGATTCTATGTCCTTATTTGCTAAGTGAGAAAACAAGACTGGAAGAAACTAAGTTGTCTAGAACTGGACTTCAAGTCATGGAGTAGAGCCTTTGTCTGCTTTGTGGGGTTCAGAGTCCCAGAAACTTAGGGAAATGCAGGACATACAGAAGATCCTCTGTGAATAGTTCTTGTCTGAAGGACAATTTTCCAAGATGCATTATAAAGCACTTCTAATAGAAGAAAAGTTACTTCATTCATTTATTCATGTATTCAATTCACAAAGAGGTATTGAGCATCTACCATGGATGCAGACACTTTTTCTTGACTCCATGGAAATTATATAAATTAATCCTACCTATATAAAGCAGGTAACAATAAAGATAAAAACTAAGCTTCATAATGCTTATTAATTACCACCAATATTACCCAGCACTATTCTAAGCACGGCCTATGGGCAGGGTCACTGCTGAGGGCTCTATCCTCCCTCTGTGGCCCAGAGGGCAGCAATGCCTGGACCTACGTCCTGTACCTTAAGCCCTTTACTTCTTTGTGTTTCCAATAGATTATCTGGGTCAGACTCAAGAATGCTCATCAAATGATCTGGCATTTCAGTAACAACATAGAGGCACTTTAATTCCTGATTCAAGGGTAGATTTTCTTTGAAGACATAATTCTGTGGAGCTGACGATCTTTTTCTTCCTCAGAAGGGAGTAGCCACTAGGGGAAGATGGGCATTGAAGAGGTACCTTGAAAGTTCTGCACTTGAGGTATTGCTGCCTGTAGGCTTGAGGAGAAGACGATATTGAGTTCACCAGCTTTGGGGCAGACAAGTGCATGGCCTGTGGTCTTCAGGGTCAATAGTAAGTGCAGAGGCAAGGCTATCCCTCAGGATTAAACTGTGTCAACGTACCCTAAGGCTGTGGCCTAAAATGGGGGTCAATAAATGAAGCAGAGGGATATGGTTTTGGCTCAGTGGTAAAGCACTTGCCTAGCATGTATGAGGCACTGGGTTCTAAGCCTCTGCACCACATAAAAATAAATAGATAGATAGATAGATAGATAGATGTATTATGTTCATCTACAAATAAAAAAATAACCAAAGCCGAAAGTATTATTCTCTGTGTTCCTCTAATACTGCAACTTGGTAGAACTTTCAGGAACAAACAAACCCAAACTCCTACCAAAGTCTATATGCAAATCCTTATCTCAATCCTACAGAAAACTAAATGCAAAAGTCATTGTGTCTAAATATTGACAAGATCTGGGGCAAATTTATTTTAGTGAATAGTCTTGTGACATTTAATCTTTACCATTATCCATCAAGTTAGATAACTTTGATTTTGAGGAAACCAAATTTAGATATGATACATGTCATTCAGTGGTAGGAGCATAATAAATATTGATGGTGATACAGAACAAATTTTTTTTCCTTAGCAGAAAGTGCTAAAACTTTTTGATTGAGGCATATTCATATTCCTGTTATTTCCATAACTATTTAATGCTCACTTGCTGGCTTAAAACAAACCAAACGCATTATCTCACAGTTTTAGGTTGGAAGGCCAACACAAGTTTCACTGGCTAAACTCAGGATGTTAGCAGGCCTGTGTTCCTTTCTGTGGGCTCCAGTGGAGAATCTGTTTCCTTGCTTTTCTCATCCTCTTTTGTCCCTTCCTCCATCTTAAAATCAGCAGCATTGTATCTCTGTGGACATTCTTCCATGGCCACATTGCTCTGTGACCACAGACAGGAAAGATTCTGTGCTTTTCAGGGCCACGTGATTAGACTGGCCCCACCCGGATAATTCAGTATCATCTCCCCACCTCTGAGTCCCCCAACTCAATCACAACTGCCAAGTCTCCCTTTCCACATAAGGAAATATATTCACAAATCCCAGAGATCAGGATACAGACATCTGGGGAGACTCTAATTCTGCCTACCACGGAGTATTTTTCCTGGACTTTATTTCATTCTTAAAACATGAAGAAGAAGGTCAAAATGATGTCACTTTCTCTAGGATCTCAGGTACTTTATATGAGGAAGTAAACTATTTTTCTATTTTATATAGATGTTTAGAATATTTTCATGGAAGCTGGAAGTTGCGACATTATGTTCAAATGACTTCCAAATCGTATCTCCGCTGTGACATATGGACCCATATTTCCAGGTGGCTTCATGGGACTGTTAGCTTGCTGAACTAAACCATATTTAAGGAGCCAGACATAAACCTTAAACACAGCATATCCAAAACAAAATGCATTTTTCTCTTAGGCCTATTCTCTTTTTTTGTCTTCCTAAATTCCATTTGATGGTGTCATCATTCACGCAATCCTCAAAACATTATGATTAATCTTAGCTCCTCTTTCCTCTTCATTACACACAACCAAGAGACCAATAAATCCTTCTGCTTCTACCTCAGGTCTGTTATCTGGAATTTGGTCTTTGCCTCATTGCCAGCTTTGAGATTAAAGCCTCTTCATCCTACACCTGAATTATTTCAGTCTGATTTTATTTCTCTTCACCAGTTTGCTTTCCCTTCTGGTCCACTTTTCACGGTGCTATCAGCATGAAGTTTCCAGAAAAAAAAATGCCATCATGTCTTTCCTCTTTTGAAAGGCCTTCCCAAGACCCTCCTTATCTATTCAAAAAATGTCTCAATAAAAACATTTTTAAGAAGATGCTCCAAAGCCAACAAAAACATACAAAACTCCTTTCTCCTCTCTTTTCAACCCAGATATTTTCAGTGGTTTTATGTGAAATTATACCATGAATTCTTTATGTCCCCATCCTCCGAGGAAAAGAAGTATATCATAGTGGTCAGCCTGACACACAGACAAATGTGCCATTTTCTTTCTGCTCCTTCTAGGAGCACAGAGACACCCTGAATTTCAGATACCCACAATGCCCCAGATTTCTGAATAACAAAAACAGCAAATATATGTAAATGATCAGTACCAAATGTCTAGAGAAGGAATAATTCTCCCCTATTCCTCCTGTATGAGCACATGCAAGAAAAAGGAGGGCACCCTGAGGCTTGTTTATCCTGGCTCCCGGACTGACTGCTTAGGAAATACGCAAGCCAATAATGACTAATGTTCTCAAGTATTACTTATTACTCATATAGCATAATAACAATAAATACTCAGAGGCCCACACACTATTTGTTTGTTCTGCTATTTGAACCACAATTTAATGTCTACCCAGCATGGCATCTCCATAAAAGAACTATTAGCTTTCTGAGCTAAACTATATTTAAAGAGCAGTCAATTCTATGGATTCTTAGCTCTTAATTTGCAGCTAAGTTCCAATTAAATCTGCACTGTATTTAATCAAGTTAAATTGCAGAGACTGTTGAATTTGAAACAAATTTACAATGACTGTCTGGAAGCCAGTTAGACTATGACTTGTACAGATCCCGATTACAGAAGGCTGTGGTGATATTTGGAATTATAGAGCATAAATCAATATACTTTCTATGAGAAGGTACCACTAAAGATGTCTGCACCGCATGTATTTATTGAAGGCTCACTGTTGGTCAGGACATGGTGGGGATATCCAAAATATACACACAGGACTATTTATGCAAATAAGAAATGAGACCACTGAGAGTGTTCCTGCTGAGGGACTTACAAATGGAACTCCAAGTGACAGTTTATAATATCACAGTCCTCATAACGATCATAAGGCCTAAGAGTGGGCCAAGTTGCTTGATTACTGATTTGATTTCTATATCTATTATGTAAAGGATCTGCCCCGCCCCACCTTCACACATTGGCTAACATCTAACAGTTACCGAATATTTTCCAGCACTCTTCAAAAGGATGTGCAACATATTAACTCATTCAGTCTTCACAACATCCCTCAAAAATAGATACAATAATCCCCATTTTGTTTTAAATGTTGACCAAATTGTTTTATTTGTTCTTTTTAGACAAACATAACAAGTAGAGGGCATTTTGACATATCATACATACATGGAGTATAACTTATTCTAATTAGGATCCCATTTTTGTGGTTGTACACGATGTGGAGATTCACTGGTGGTGTATTCATAGAGGAACATAGGAAAGTTATGTCCAATTCATTCCACTCTTTTTACTATTCCTATACCCCCTCCCTTTCCTTTATTCCCTTTTGTCTAAGCCACTTCTATTCTTCCCCTTACCCCCTTGTTATGTGTTAGCATCCACATATGTTAGAACTTTGTTTGGGGGGGACTGGCTTATTTCACATAGCATGATAGTCTCCAGATCCATCCATTTATCAGAAAAAATTGTAACATCACAGAAGGAGAGAGAGTATAAGTTACATGCTTAAGGTCATATATTATGTCCATTGGTAGAATTTGCTTTGTGAAGTGTCCATTTCTTGTTATACAATTCTAATGATTAGAAAGTTCATTGTTGTTGAATTTGAATCTGCTTATAACCTCTACCCAGCTGGTCATGGGTTATGTCCTCTGGATCCAAACGGAATAGATATAATATTGATCCCCATGTCAGCCCTTCAATATTTGAAGATCACTCTAGGCTAGGCAACTTCAGTTCCTGAAACCATTTCAAACCTGTGCTATTTGGAGATGTCCTCACTGTCCTTTTACCAGAGTAAAAGTGGATACTCTCTTTACTGGGCTATCAGTTGGAAAGTATCCCCAATTATCATTGAGCAGATCATTCCCCATCACAAAAGAGAGGACAAAAATCTTATTTATGTAATGTTTCTTTGAATCTTCTTACCCCATCGACATAATAGCAAGATTTATAAACATCTATTTTCAATGATAACAGTGGCTAACATCTACTGTGGTTTGTAACCTACCAGCCACTATTCTTGAATTTACCTAATAATCACAACAAATGTATTGGTTATATATTATTTTTATTTCTGTTCTGATGGAGAAACATGCATAGAGAGTTTAAAACTTCATATACTGTGTAGTCCAACCCTTAAGACTACAGTGAATAACTATTCGTAAGGAATGTAAGAGAAGAACCACATTAATTTGAATAGGTATATATTTAAGGAACTCACAGACAGAGTGTAGCCTCTTTTGTTTTGTTCTAAGGATTGAACCCAGAGTTGCTCTAACACTGTGCTACATCCCCAGTACTTTCTATTTTATATTTTGAGACAGGATTTCATTAAGTCCTCAACACAGGCCTTGGACTTGTGATCCTTCTGCCTCAGCCTCCTGAGTTGCTTGGATTACAGGCATATGCCCGCTTGCCAGCTTAGAGGTTTGCTTTTGGTAGGCACTTTGAGTATATACTTTGCTTTTTTCATGTTAGCAACATCTTGCCTCATGGATATCTCACACGTGTTTTAGAAGATTGGAAGTTGTGCATAGTAAGAATAAAGCACCTCCCTGGATTCAGATCAAATGAAGCACTCATGGTCTCTGGTCAAATGTCACCAATGCTCCACCTGCCTGGCTGATTAGGACTTGCTCAGTGATGATCCATGGTTCTGTTAGGCAATGAGCCCCAGGATAGTGGGGACAGACTGTTAACTGAGGAACAGAATTGTAATGTGGAGGAAATATTTGCTTCTGCCCTAGGCCTTCTCCAATATATTTCATGATATTCTAGGGTGAATTTTGTTGCTGTGAGATATTTTTACTATATATACATATATATGTATAATTGTAATTTTATATATATACACACATACTGTTTACACTCATATATGTGTACAAATATGTGAATATACACAGTCACAGTGTACATTTCCCATAAGATGGTGGGTTTATTGACTGAAAACATACAGTTCTGACCTGATAGCACAATGGTACAGAGGTAAAAAGAGGTCAGAGTTCTGAAGACAAATTTCTGGAAATAAAAGTGAGCAGAGAGAGTACTGGGAGTGAATTTTTTAATCACTGAAGCTAAGGTTGGAATGGGTATGGAGACAGAAAAGAAGAAAACTTAGAGAATTCTAAAACCAGATAAAAGAGTGGTAAAAGTGGTAAATTAGAACCCAGGCTCATAGAAACATACCACTAAACACCAGCAAAACTCTATTGTTGCTGGCATGATTGTGGGGTGGGCTAGACAGAAACTACAGGCAATTTCAAATGTAGTGACTTGAAAAAGATGCAGGGGAATCACCCTTCAGCTGAAGGGTGAGCCCAAGACTCGAGCCCTCATGTCTGTTGATTTAAGGTGAGAATCTGCTATTTAAATCAGTGGGGAAAGGAGTATTCATAGGGCACAGAGTAATTATCTGCCAGGTAATGTGATGGTTATTTTGGGGTAAGGATGGAACAGTGTTGGACATGTGTCCCAGTGATCCTTTCCTTCTATGGCCTTGACCCACAGTGGTAAATCTTACTAGTCTTCTTTTTCTCTGACTCCCTTTGTCCATTTCATAGACATTTTTTTGTTCTGCCAGAAAAGGGAAAGCCATCCTATTGAACTATGCCTCTCAGCCTTGCCTCCACTGTTTACTCTAGAATGATGCCATTGGTGTTGGCTGATTTCAAATGCCATAGCAATCCATTTCCAGGCAAGATGAGCATATCCCCTGTTGCCTGGAGATGTCTAGCCTTTCAGTGGGTTAAGCTCTCAGCAGAGTCTTGCTGTGCAAGAGGGAATTGCATCTGTTCCCCTTCATGGCCACCCCAGGCAAGGCAGTCATTCCCTGTCAGGGCTCAAACTGTCCAGCTAATAGGGGAATTGAGAATGAGGCAGGATTGGCTCCCTGAATCATCTGCCAGCTGTTTGCACAACCTCAGAGGCAGACCTGACCTGTTTTCATGAAAAACCGTGATGTTAGAAGAGAAATCCAGCTGGGCGAGTCAGTCCCAAGTGGGCTTGTCGGGCAGCAGTATGTAAAGGCTTTATCCTCTGGGCTGCACATGGAACACAGTCTGGAAGTCATTAGAACATAAGCCTAGAAAACTCTGATGTCATCTTGAAAAAGCGACCTGATCCTGAAACATAAAGCTGACCCTCACACGACTCTCCCAAACCACACACTTCTGGTTGACCCAAATTTTCCAGCAGATGCACTAATCTTTTTGCCATTGCCATGTTTGGAATAGTCTGTGTGGTGCCAAAATGCACTAATGAGATGTTGCTGAATTGAACGCCAACCATACCCAGCTGTTTATTGCAGCTAGCCTGTAGCTAGCTTTTACCAGCTTATTTCTATAGAAGCCAGAGTTAAAGAACAGGGTCGTTTTCAACATCCCTGATACAAAATGGATGCTAACCATGAGCATCAAGACCTCATGGATACAGTCAGCAGCCTTTGCATGTGAGGTCAGGAACTATAGAACACGTGCATATACCTGGGCTCACATTACTGTATGTTCCATCCATCAGTTGGCCCTTTCTTTCCTAAGGAGATCCACCAGAGTTGGATTGGCCATTCCAGAACTGTGGCATAAATAGAACTTGTCAACTAACCCTTAAAATTGACAATTATTTTAGTAAAGTTGCCAAATAACTTCAAAGCAATTCTGCTTTGCTTTGATCTGCTTTTTTTTAAAAAAAAAAAAAAAAAAAAAGATTTTTCAGACTGTACCCTAGACCTATTGATTTAGTTTTAAGAAACTCTTGAGGAGGTCCTATAGTGCTAGCCAGGTTTATAACACTGGTCAAAATGCTTTTCTTAGTTTCTGTCTAGCCCTAAGAGTCTACAGTAAGCATATGGATGTGATTACAGGTACAAACTTGGGTCTATAATTCTCCATGGTTTTATTCCCTGGGTTGGGTTGACACTCATCTTTCTCTTTGTTTCTTTGTAATGATTCAGGCATGAGGGAAAGCTATGCTTTAATTGCTGATTCACATTCTCATGCTTAGCATGTGAGGGTGAGGTGACCAGATGTCTGAACTGTGCTTATTTGTGAAAGCAAACTCCTAGTGCTCACTTCAGACTGTGATCTAGTTACAGAAGAGTTCATTGAAGCAATGTAACAGAAAATATTGGAAATAAGTAAATTCCAAAAATTGAGAATTTATTAAGCACATTATGGCACAACCCTTAATGAATTATTTTGCAGCTTCAAAATTATACCTTTGACATAAATTTTGCATAGATAAACTGTTTGCATAGTAAATATGTATAGAATAATATTAGTTTAAAATAGTGTGCGCTATTTTATGTATACTATCTTAACAACTTAATATATGCATGGGCACACACCGTAAATAGATCTATTAAAATATTAGCAGTGGTTTTCTCAGGGTAGAAAGTTTTAAATATTTAAATGTAATTACTCTAGATTTTTTCCAAAATTTCTACAATGACTATATTAATAACTTTTATACTAGAATGTCAAAGGCTAATCCAGAAAACTTTACATGGATATTGTGGAAATGCAATGAGATAATAAATAAAAGGCAGCTCAAAAATAGGTGGGTGAGAACCGTTGTTTTTATGGTGATTACTCAATTTCGGGGAAGCAGTAATGAAATTTTAATTTAAAAGTTATCCAAGAACAGATCGTACCATCTCCATAGGTAAGTGATAATTGTATGCCAAATTAGCACATCACCCTTTCAGTTCTTCTTCAAACAATGATGTCAGTCCTTAGAGCACCTCAGTAAATACTGATGTGTACCTCAGAGGTGAAGCATGCTACACCTGAAGCCTCTGATGTACCCTGGTTTATTTCATGCTGTCCAACGTCATTTGTTGGTGAATGTGCATAGAATGTGCACCACTGAGTGGCTCTCCTCTCTCACTGGTACAACTCTGACTTTGGTGACTGTCCCTCAGGACCTGGAGCAGTAACAGGATCTGGTTCTGGGTGAACTCTGGGTGTCCCCTCTTCTTTGAGCCGTCCTCAGGACTGGTGTGAACCTGTGATGAGCATGGCCACTTTGGGAGATGACATTCGCCCCAGGCAGATGTCAGCTTTAATCTCGCTTCCTCTTCTTTCATGTCTCCCAAGGGACCTAATCCCAGCCACTAAATATAAACCCTGTTATCTCAAAATACACACCCTCTTTGGCCAGAGTTTTTATGTTTCTCTCAGATGACATTACCAAAGTTTCTATTAATAAAGGTAAGGCCCAGTGGCTAAACATGTCTCTCCACCTCTCTTCTCAGAGGTTACCAGGGCTCAAGGTGTGTAGCTAACATCTGCTCCTTGATCTCTGGGAATAGCCCAGGAGACTTGGCTAGAGCCATCTGGGACCACATATGCTTGCTTGCATCTTTTTATTGTCCTATTGTAGTCGGCCTTGATCACCAACATCACACCCACAGAGAAGAATTCATGAGAGGTGGACCAGCCTGGTGGGGTGAATAATAGCCCAAAACCCCTGGCCAAACCCCCAGCTCTCCAGCATGGCTCTCACCTACAATTTCAGGTTCTTGCCATAAAATGCAGCACTAACCCTTTCTAATATCAGAAAGATGCCAGTACTAGAGTAACCTGATGGCCCCTACTGTGTCCTATCCTCACTCTGGATGTCCCCCAAGGAACACTCAGGGAAGAACTTGATACTCATCCCCACTGATCTCTGCCCATACCATCCAAGAACCTCTAAATAAACCCTTACTCCAGTCCTAATAATAGCCACAACACATTGAGAGCTTACTATGGACCAGGCACTTCAAACATATATGACTAATCTTTACTATGACCCAACAAGGCAGCCATTATTCTGTTTAGCAGAGGCACAGACCAAGGCCCAGAGAGGTTAAATAGCTATCCCAAGTCACCTAATCTCAACACGGGAGGACTTGGATTCAAACAAGGATCTAGATCCTAATTCTCCCAAACTTTTAACTTTCTTCAAATTTCAATGTATTCTTTGCAAGCATTTTCAAGAAAATTTAATAACTTTCCACCTTTCCAGGGCAAAGGAGTGGCATCAGGACCCACTATTCTTATTTAACCTAGGCTAACTCTATGTGACCTTAGTCACCAGGAATCAATTTGCAGCCATCCCCTCTGAAACTGAGAAGGAGCACAATGTTACCTGAGCTGTCCTGTTGGGGATTATCCTCTTTGGGACTTAGAATATCAAGCAGTTTCCTTAAGAAGAGAATTGAGACTGTGTAGCTTCTTTCTATATCAAACTTTATGAAGGCTGAAGGGACTTGTTTTTATTATTGAGCGTTCAAGATACTTCAGAACAGAAAAGAGTGACAAAGGTCCCTCCTGAGGTAATACATGGCCACGGCATATCAACCTATACAAGGAAGATTGAATAACTAATGACTCATGAAAACTGTCCAAAGAATGGCAGAACTGATTGTCACCCAGGACTTGAGCGGCAGCTTGTCAATGCACCTCTGTTGATCATATATGAAGTTGGAGGGATTTAAATGACCTCTTATTCTAGTTACATGCAGTGTGTGGAAGAAATCATTGTGACTTTGAGGACCTCAGTGTTGAATTAAGCTCCCTTGTAACTCTCTGCCTCTTATCCTAACTGGGACTGCTACTCAGATTCAAATGGGAAGACTTGGGCAGGGCTGGTCAAGTCAAGTGTAATGGGGAGGGCTGGGAAGGTTTTGGGCCATAGGTTCCCTGAGACCCCATTCCAGAAACCTGGTATAGACAGCCCTATCCAGAAGTCTGAGCATTTAGAAACAGCATTCTAGATTTTCCTGCAGACTAGCATTCCAGAGACCTCTCCAGAACTTTTGACTCTGCTTTCAGTAAAAGCATGTTAACTGTTCCTGCTTACCTCTTATGCCCTCCATATGTGTGTTTTGGCATATGTTGTTACAATCCACTTCAAACGACAAATATTTACCTGTTGGTATCTGCAGGGAGTTGGTTCCAGGAACCCCCTTCAGATGCTAAAGTTTGCAGATGCTCATGTCTATTACATAAAAGGGTATACCACAGTATTTGCATATAACTTATACACATCTTCCTGTAGCCTTTCAATCATCTCTAGATTACTTAGAATGCTAAATATAATGCAAATTCTTTTGTTTGGAAATATTGTTTAGGAAATAATGACAAGACTAAAGAATCTGTGCATGTTCAACATAAATGTAGTTCCCCCCCCCCCCTCTCAAACAGTTTTAAGCCACAGTGGGTTGAATCTGAGGATGTGGAACCTGCTAATCGGGATGGTAGACAGTATTGTGAGTTAGCTCCTTAAATAAAGGGATGAAAATGAGTGCATTTCTCTATACTAGGGAAAAGGTTACAATCTCGTAGCATGAGACAAATTTTTGGAGAAATATAACAAAGACAAAAATCATGATGCTGAGAGGCTTTAAAAAAAGGAAGGAGTAATATTTTCAGGAAGTCTAGTGCTTGTATATAAGAACTCAATATGTGGTAAAAGTGAAGCCAGAATTTAAAAAAATTGTTAGTCAGTGTAGATAGATAAATCGGCCCAGATTGAAGAACAGACCAAATTGGTTTGGGTCCAAAGTTTGGAAACTCTGCCTGTGGGAGATTGAAATGTGAATGTTCCCAAAGCCTTGGCCTCTACTGCCCATCCTAAAAATATTGTTAATGAAGCAACTCCTGAGTAGAAGGGGAACTGCTAATTAATTTGCCCTGGCCTCCCTTCCTGCCCCATCACTCCTCCCTGGCCCCTCCAGCCCACCCGTTTCCCACCTTTTGGCCATCCCACAGAGCATCTCCTGGGTCTAGTCACAGACACAGGAAGGAGAGAGATGAGGGAGAAGGAAGCAGCTATGGCCCCCTTCTCTCTCCAGGGAGAAGTCTGTGTCACCCCTTTTTAAATAAACTCTGCTTCATATACTTGCCTCTGAGTGCTTCTCTAATGTTATACTTCAACATATAAGGAAACAGAAGTCATTCGTAATGGGTGGTATCAAAAGAAACATCATGATTCAATGAAGAAATGTGGGATTATCTATACTCCATTGATTACTGTTTTAGAGAGTACTTGATTTTATTAGCTAATTTGTGGGTATAAATATCCAGCAAGATTTTAATCATATCATTTCATGTGAAAACTATAAGCATTTAAAAAAAATTGGTAAACTTTTGCCTTCAAGCATGCAAAAAATAAATTAGAACTGGATAAACATGAAATTAAATATTTAAAAAACAATATAAAAACCAGAAGATAATGATAAAAAATAAGTCATCTAAGTTCTTAAGTCATCATATGTTCTTAGCTTCAAGAGGTAAGAACTTTTTAATGAATTAGAGTGTTGGGAGATATCTGGAAGGAAGCTGGGAAATTGAAGATTTAGGTCCTTTAACATTTAAAAATTTCCATTAAAGCACAACTTAAATGAAAAGGCATTTTCCAGCTGACTCAGAAAAATGTGCAGCAAATGGACTGGCAAAAGGTTAATACAGTAGACCTGATCTGTGGTTTCATGTTTTGCAGTTTCTGTTACCCATAGTCAACTGCAGCCTGAAGATATGAATATTTGTTTGAATATTTTTTAAGAGAGAGAGAGACCACATTCATACAACTTATATTACAGTTTCCTATAATTGTCTTTTATTATTATTTATTGTTAATATCCTACTGTGTTTAGTTTACAAATTAAGCTTTATCATAAGTATGCACATGCATAGGGGAAAAAAGCATCTTATATGTTGTGTTCAGTACTGTCTGTGGCTTTAAGCATCCCCTGGGGGTCTTCCCATATCCCCCTCAGATAAAGGGCACATACCTCTATTCTTCTACACTGTCCAGAGCAATTGTGCAGTTAAACCCTTTAAGGTTAAGAAAACCCCATTCACAAACAAGAAATGTGACAGAGCAGCAAAGGAATTCACCAAAAGTCAGGAGCACGGTGCTGAGTAGGAGCCACACTCCTGGGGTTCCTTGTTAATGGACTGTACCTTTCCTCCATGTCCTACCTTTAATCATTACCAGTAGCCCCATGTGGGATTCTTTAAGCTGTGACTTGCCTTTTCAACAGCATGGAGGATGAATGACCACAGCCCAGGTGGTATTAGGTCTGAGATAAACTGTGAATGAATTTTCAGAGAAGATTGCGGTTTTAGAGAGGTGGTTATTTATCCCCCAAAAAGTAAATATCATTTATCATGGAGAACTGAAAGAAAGAATCATAGGCAAAAAAAAAATAAGGAAAAAATCTGTAAACACCGTTATTCTTTTTTATATGTCAACATTTTGAAATATAGTGTTGAAAAA
Source organism: Marmota monax (assembly GCF_021218885.2). Classification (NCBI taxonomy): domain Eukaryota; kingdom Metazoa; phylum Chordata; class Mammalia; order Rodentia; family Sciuridae; genus Marmota; species Marmota monax. The sequence continues at coordinate 75,909 of NW_026693986.1, read as the reverse complement.
ATAAATGGCTGATTAAAGTCAGAGTGATAAAGCAAGGCCTTTTGTTTTAATTCTCAAAATATGTTAGTATATGTTAGTATTTAGTTTTGTTAATAAGTAAGAAGATGGTTTTAGAAATCTTGAGATATATATATATATATATATATTATATATGAAGAATTTATATATATATATACATAAAAGTTACAATACATATAGTTTAACTGTTTCATATATATTTAAATCTCATTGTTTCTATTCTGTGGTTTCTTTCAGGACTGAGGCTGTTTGCTTTGTGACTCTCTGGGCTACATATGTACACACTCAGGTCAAACCAGCTCATTCTTTTGGGAGAAGGAGGACAGGGTGAAGGTTAGCTTTGTAATTCACAGCTGGGTGGATAATGATTATCAGACAGAAGAACTGAAAGGGAAATTTACATAAGCCCCAAATGCAGTTTTTAAAAGCAATATTTTAATCATATCATTTCATATTTTTACAGAGGAGTCACCTTTTACAAGGAAATATCTATTTTTCCCAACCTATGAAGGACAAAATAATAAAATGAGACCCATGGGAAATGATTTCAGGACAGCTATTTAATTGATCGATTTGGAACTCATTCCCTGTTACTGCATGCTAATTGGAAGGCATTTTAAAGCAGAATCATCTTGGAAGGCAATTGATTGAATGTAGTTTTGCTGCCCTGCCCAAATGGGGAGGAACGCGTGCAAGAGAACACTGGCTTAGCAAGCCCCACTCAGACACAATTTATTTGGATGAAGCAGAACAACAAACTCAGAGCTCCAGGGATGACACAGCCCTTGGCAACCTACCAGCAGTGACATGCTACATCTTTATTGATTTCCCCCTCACTCCACTCCTCACGTCCTACATGGTGGGGCGGCACTCTGGTGGTAGCCCTCTGCCCTTCCATACTCCCAATTGGAAAGTGGCTCTTCTTAACCTCAGTTATCATTTCAAAATGTTCCCTCTGGAAAGATGAGATGGATAACCCCTAATCTAACATTCCAGCTCCAAAAAGCCTACTAGACACCCCTTTTAACTTCATCTTGCTGGGCCATAAAGTCTTTATTTATGTGTGTGTGTGTGTGTGTGTGTGTGACTGTTGTAGAGAGTACTTAATTTTATCAGATAATTTGTAGGTATAAATATCCAGTTAAAAGCAAGAGAGATGCTCAGGCCAGGCACCTAGAAGTTCAGAATAATAAGATCACCATGAAGGAGGAAAAAGGAAAAAAAAAAAAAAGAAAAGGAATCTGACCAGTCAGGCCATGGGTCTTGCTGCTACCCTCCATGAATGTGTACAATATTAGGGACCAATCCCTGAACAGGGAGTACTAATACTTTTTTCTGTTAAACTCATGCAGCTTGGGAAGGGATAGATGCTGTTCATCATCTACATCTATGAATGTAACCAGACGATACTTTTGTCTCTCCAAAATTTTAACTGCTGAAATCAGCAGCACTGTGACCTCCTATTAAGTAAACAGGTTGGCACCCTTACCCCACCCCCCACCCCCACCTGGCATTTTTTTTCCAAAAAATATTCTTTGGTAATATTCAAAGCACATCTATTTTAATACTAAATGTTTAATAAATAAATTCAGAAGCAGATGCTCTATTTAAATAATGCTATTTTATAAGTTCTGGACTAGAACTTCTCTGTAGGGTTGTGGCATCATTGAAATGAATGAATAGTGAAAATGACCCTGTATATAATGGGAATTTAGTGGGAAACAGTAGTTTTTTTCTTTTTCTTCCAATGAATGTTTCTTTTGAGTTTAAAACTGACTATAAATTTTCAGTCATTAAGAGACTAGGGTTAAATAGACATCGTACAAAAAAAAAAGTTTATAATGACAAAGAGATGATTGGTAAATTATTTTGCCTATTCACCAAGACCCCATACTTAGATTATTTATTTTTATGTGAATTCAATGTTTTGGGGGCAGAGGAAGGTGGAGTTGTTACATTGTTAAACTACACATTTATTCAACAATTGTTTTTAGTTGAACGAACACCTACTTGGCACCCCATGAAAAGCCCTGGACTTACAAGTAGGAAAGGATTGTTCCCTTAGAGAACTTCCAAACTGTGTGTGGCAAAGGGTGATAAAAAGTGATACAGGACAAAAAGCAAAGCAGAAGAGGGAGAGATCACAGACAGGAAAGTCTCCACGAAGGCTTCCTGAAGGAGGCAGCATGTGCTGAGGCCTAAAGGAAGATGTGATTTGTACCAGGGAGGACCGTGGTGGGGGGTTTTCAGGGAAATGAATAGATGAGCAGAGGCAGAGGAGGTAGAAAGCACAGGCGGCTGCATTGGGCTGGAAAACACTCCAAGGGGAAAGACATTGACTAGGATGGAAGGACTGACTAGTGAGGAGCCTGCTGACTGCATCTTGCCATCTCTTTAAGTTGCAAATAAGGAGATGTTATAGCTCTTTGGAAAATGAAATGGATTCATCAGATGTGTGTATTAGGACAATTTTGATAAGGAAGATCAGAAGTGGGGGAAGAAGAACTTGATTTCCAATAGTTTAATCATTTTGAAGTTTGGATGGTGTCTTCATCTGTTTTGTGTGGCTGTAACAGAATACTTGAGTCTGGGTAATTTACAGCAAACAGAAATTTACCAGCTCAGCGTTCTAGAGGCTGGGAAGTCCAAGACTAAGGACCTACATTTTGCAAAGGGTTTATTGCTCTGTCACCCCCATGATGGAAGGTTGAAGGGAGAGACAGAGAAATGGACAGAAAGACAGACAAAGGGACCAAGTTTGTCCTTTTATAAAGGCACCAAATCCACACATGAAGATGGAACTCCTATGGCCTAATCCCTTTTTTAAGATTCCACTTTTTACTAGTGTTACAATGGCAATGAAATTTCAGCATGAATTTTGGAGGAGATGGTCTAGCCATAGCACATACATTTAATTTTAGCTTATTAAACAGCACAGTGTGATGAAGAAATGCATTAAAAATTAAGAGGTCTGAGTTCTATCCGTAGCTTTGCTACTAATTCATTTTGTGTCAGGATGAGTCATTCGCCTCACTGATCCTTAGTTTTCTCATCTGTTTAGAAGAAGAAGGGTGTGGATTACTTGATTACTAAGGTTAAGTTGAATGATCCTGAGTGATACGTTCAGACATCATTTCCTCCTTTCCTATTTTCATCTAGTAATTTCAGAACAGATCTGAATAGGATGTTTAGCAATTTCTGCCTCATTTTAAAATGAGTCGTCTCCCTTGGGATGGCTATACAGCATCTACCTGTCAGATTTCCTCACATTGTGTTTGATAATTTATCACTTAAATATTTTATCAAGGAAAAGCAAAGGGAGATAACTTGAGGCTACCATGTCTCTCTAAATTTTATAGTCAAAACTTTAGGGTTCCAACACTCCTGATGCTGGTAAAGTGGCTCTTAAGGACAGCTAATAGTTGATGCAAGTGGGAAGGTGATGACCCAAGAGAGAACTAGTCCAGGGTTGAGGAAAAGCATTAACTGTTCTTCCTTTCAGACCTTGCTTGGGAAATTCTCTCCTGTGGTTGGATTTAATCATGGCTCTGCTGTTCAAGATTATGTGCATTTTCCAAAAGAAGTACCCACAGACACCTTGGATTGCTGTTTCCAAATGCAGAAACATTAACAAGAGAAAAAGTATGTGAAGCAAGTACCCATGAATACGCAATGGAGGTTGCTTCTATTAAATACCCAATGCTTAGAAAGAAATGAGATTTCTGTCAATCAATTAAATGACTACATATTTGAAAATATCTGCAGTCAATTTCATATTTTCAAAAATTTTTGTCTTGATGTTTATGTATTTTTTCTTACCGTTTGTTTTATTTTTATTTTATGTTTCTTTAATGCCTAGCCCTTTTCATCAACCCATATTAGTCTACTAAGAAGAACAATCCCTTTCAGGTGGAGAGAATTTAGCAAAAAGACAGAACCATCAAATGCAGTGATTCTCATCTTTCTATACTCTACCATCTTAACCAAGAGCTTGTCAAAGCCAGTCCGTGGCCATGCTTTCTCAGTCAGATGTTTTCAATTTGTCTTCCAATATGATGTTGACTCAAACATTTGGCAGATTTATAATTCTCCATTTTCCCCTGCCACTCATTCTCAAGTTTTAGATTTTCTCATTTCTAGTTTGTAGCAGCATTTTACACTTTCCATAAATCTTCATGAAGTTTCTCACCCCGGTGCCATACGAGTCGAGAATTAACTTATCCTTTGAGGAACTGCATGCTATATTTTATAGTTCTGTGTTAATTAATGCTTAGCCTAAGGTAATGAGCATGTATGAGGCTACTGTAACTCAGAAGGCACTGAGCCTAATTAATTGTCACATCAAACAGAGATGTGACAAGCAAAGTCTCCTTTTTACCCCACATCTGGCCTGAGAGCCCAAATTTTGTTGACTAAAGATGGAGCATCAGCCACCTCAGCCTCCAGCTTTGTCCTCTTTCCATCCTGTGGCTGCAGTACGGACAGACCCCATTTCTGCCATTTCTGCCTCTTTCTCTGTATGAGCAGAAATTCCCCAGTCTGGTATCTTCATTCCTTCCAGGACTTCTTCTCTACCCTTGTCAGCCACCAGGAACCTCACCTGCTTTCTCACTCTTCTTGCACTCACTACCTGGACACAGAATTTTATCCGATTCTGCTTTGTATCTCCTTCATGGGTGTTGGGTCTGGTGTCAACTGTTAAGCCATCAAACTCCCCAAATAAATGGCATGTCCATATTGTATTAGAGATAATCTGTTTTGTATCTCAGCATCTTCCACATTACTAGGCACAGAAGATGCTCCCTTAACTATAGATTATATATCTGCATTTAGAGTAACAGAAAATGAAAGAGAAGAACAGAAGGAACTTCTCTAATCCCGTGCACACTTCCCAGCCTGCCATCTCTGGAACTGTTCATAACACACACAAACTTATGAAGAAGCACTCGATTGTGTTTGTGTGTGTGTGTGTGAGTTTAAAATATATCTTTGTGTAACTTTCAGGTTTAAGACAATTACTTTTCCATAATTATATAGCACAGTATATTTATGTTTAGGGGATGCCAACTTTCCTTTAAAGGGGTGACCTGTCAATCCTATAGCATCTCCCAAAGAAAGAGCTTTCCTCTGGTTAGCCATCAGCTATTATGTGAACTTAAGTATGTCACTATTTACACACCTCCATATCATCTTCTGAAAAATGGAAAAAGTAGACCCATTGATTTCAAGTTTCCTTTCAAATCTGAGTCTTTTGCATTAGGTCATTTCTACTATTGTTTCCACCCTTCTTCAGAAACTTAACAAAATACCCTTGCCAGCAGCATCCATCAAATTCCACTCTGAAGTTCAAGGGCAGAGTTGAGCAACATACCCCTGAATTGTTCCAGGCTGCCTCTGTCCTCTCTCACCCTCCTTCTCATGCACTGCTTTGTTGACATTTGCTTTTCCCATGCCATCAACAGAAACATCAATGCAAAGCAGCCCTTCCCACACCTTGTAACCTCAGAGCCATGGTGGTATAGAGGAAGATAATGCAGGAGAGTGGCTTTTGTGTATTGAATAAAAGAATAAGACTAGCTGTAATCCTGAGCCACAGGCATCTGGGTGGGATCTTGGGTCTTCATAATTTTGCCTCTTCTGGGAATGTCAATTCCCCTCAAGTTTAATGACCATCCTCAAGTGTCAAAGATACACTTGTTAAGCACAAAGATATATGAGAAACAAACCTACCTTTCAGAAAACTATATCATAGTTGGAGAGTAATACCAAGCAATGTGGGAATGTGGGGTACATGGAGGTCTAAACATCATGCTCACCACTGGAGGACTGGCATAGTGCTTGATGGGGTTCAGGAAGAACTACAACATGAACTTCAAGAATCAAGGGCTGGTTTGTGAAACTGGGATTCAGAGGCTTGAAAAGATAGGATACAAAGTGACCACTTACATCAGAGCATTGTTAGGTGACTCAAAAACTCACATTGAAGCCATTTCTATCCAGAATCTGTATCTAGAGACTTTCAAAGTTTTGGTAGACAAACATGATTTTGGTTGAGACTAGTTAGTGCCATGCAAATGTAACCCATTTAACCCAGTCTAGGGAACTTGTACTAAGATCTTGGAGACATGTTTTTAGGAAGTTTGAGAACATAGTTTGGGGGGAAACTTTTTAACCTGAATTATGATGCTAGTGAGGAAGTAGCCACATCCCACAGCAGCCCTAATTGTATAGGAGGAAGAAGAAGTCATTGATGCAGTTGGTTGTCACCAAGACAGGCAGGGAGCAGAAAGCAACATAAATAGAATTCATGAGGAACTTTCTATGCTGTGATAGAAACTGAGGGCCCAGAGCAATATCCCCTATACTTCCTACACTTCCTACCTTCCAACCATCAGCTCTTGCATTTCTTTGCTTGGTACTTTCTCCGTCCACCACAGACTGGTTTTCCCATCTGTGCAGTGAGCCAGAAATGCCAGGGAATGAATGTTCCCTTCACAAGAGCTCTTCACAGGCACTGATGGAGTTATGTATCAATACTGCACTTCCTCTGCCTCTTTGGTAGTGTCCTCTGAAACATGTATTTCCTGAAGTTTTCCTGAACTTCTCCAACAGGAGTAAACCTCAGTTGCCCACCATGGTAACTAACCTGATAATAACTCTGTAATGGATGCCTTCTCTTCCCTGACTCATATCATCAACACCAGTGTTTCCTGCAATCATCTTTTGAATAAACAACTTGCACCCTAATCTTTGTCTCAGCACTTCCTTCTGCAAGGAATGGAGAGAAGAACTCAAGTACAAACTTCAGCAAGACCTGTGAGATACCTGGAATCAAGCAGGTAAAACAAAGGTAGAGTCATTGGATGCTGAGTGACTCCACTGGGACTCATTTTTATGAATGACTTCTGCTCCCACCAGAATTTTCAGTGTCGTCATTGCTTCCACTCCAATATTATGGCATGACGGGGAAATGAGGGTTCAGGAAGTAGAAACAGGTCCTTATAGAAAGAGCAGAAGGAATAGGGTAAGACAGAAGGAAGCAGCTTGCATGACCTCGTGGGTTGGGGAAGAAATGTGAGATGGAGTCTCAGCGTAGTAGCAATTATCTGAGAGTACGTCCCTGTCACTGTTGTGACATTTTTCACCTACAAGTGAATCCTGTTTACAAAACAAGGTGGGCAGTTTCTTGGACTTTGAACTTCTACTACAGATGCTTTACCCTTCAGGCTTAAAGTCCTTTGGTTGGATAAGTGAGTCTTCAGAACTATGAACGTCTACAGAGGCCCACAGGCCCTTGGCCTTCAGCATTGTCCACTGGGACTTTCTTTTCTGTTCATAACTTGGATATTTCTTATATGAGTTATGCTATAAAAATAAACTGGTGGTCATAAAATAAGAAATGCCAAACTTAAAAGAAAATAGCAATAGTAAGTCGCCTGATTTGTCTCGCCTGATTTGTCTGCTTAAAATTTCCTTAAATTCAATTTAAAGAAAATTATTAGTAACTTTCAGTTTAGTGGCTTCCACTCTGACACATCTCCAGGTCTCTTCAATGGCTATGGATAACTTTCCCTTCAATTGTATACTCTTCCCTCCTATAGGTCTTTGCTTTTTTTCCCCAAAGCAGAAAAACCTAATAACAATACTTTGGTAAGCTCCCAGATATGCTCTTAATTCTACATAACCTACTCTCCTCCAACCTGATCTGTGGTAGGTACAAAGTCTGGGACCCAGCCTTCACTCCGGGGCGCTGCCCTGGGAGAACTAGTCCTCCCATTCAAGGCCCAGTTATTTCCTTCACTGACTGACTGCTGAGGATGCAGTTTTCCTGATCTTGCTAATTGGAATTGAATGTGATTCACAGAATAGCAGGTATGGGGGCTGGAATCAGGGAGGGAGGCCAGTCAAAGTTGATGTATCAACTCTGCTGCTTCAAAACAAAACAGCTTGATGTCAGTCCAACTTCCCAGAGCTGCAGCCTTCAAAGTCAGATGGAAAGGTTGGCTGGCATTTCTCAAGCTGGCTTATCAGCTGAAAATTGAACAACACTTTGTTGGAAGAAAAGAACAAAAGGGATGGTTTTGAGAATTATGAGAGCCCTTGAAAATCAGAACTATGGACTTAACCTAACTCTTCTGTCTATGACACCCTAGGGTCAGTTAATAACATATATGATCTCATTTTTCCCCCATTCTGTCTCAAGGGAGATCAAAAACGGTCTGATCAGGATATTTTATAGGAGCATTGACAATGGTGCAGAACAGCCAAGCTACTGATCAACACATGGCCAAGTCAGTGAAGACACCTTGATTCAATTGAGGAAAAATATTAGAAAAAGGAAAATTTAAGACTTATATACTTCCACAATTTAGACTTGTTTGAGAATTATGCTTTTAGGCTCCTCCAGTTGGCTCTTTTAGTTGTGAATAACAGTTATTTTTCTGGAGCAAAGATAACCTCTTAGATATTTTTACGGGATTTAAAATATTTTTAATGGAAATACCTGATCTAATATTTTAAATAATATGGATTGTGGTTTATTAGTAATTGCCATGGTTGGAATGTTTGTGTCCCTCCAAAATGTATATGTTAAAATCCTAACTCCCACTGGGTGCAGTGACACATGCTTGTAATCCCAGCAGCTCAGGAAACTGAGGCAGGAGAATGGCAAGTTCAAAGCCAGCCTCAGCAACGGTGAAGTGCTAAGCAATTCAGTGAGACTCTGTCTCTAAATAAAATACAAAAAAAGACTGGGAATGTGGTTCAGTTGTTGAGTGCCCCTGAGTTAAATTCCTAGTACCACCACCCCCCCCAAAAAAAAAATCCTAACTCCCAAACTGATAGTATCAGGAGGTGGAGCTTTTGCCAGGTAATGAAGTCGTAAGGTTGGAGTCCTCATGAATGGGACTAGTATCAATATAAAAGAGACCCTGCGAGACCCTACCCTTCCCACCATGTGAGAACATAGTGAGAAGCCTCATGTCTAGGAGGAAGCAGACCCACTGCTTCTGCTGGTACCTTGATCTTGGACTCTGACTCCAAAACTGTGAGAAATAAATTCCTGTTGTTTAAAAGCCACCCACTTGATGGTATTTTGGTAGACTAAGACACTAATTATAATAAGTGAGAACATATTTGCACATTTATAAGCACAGATGAACTTCACTGACCTGGAATTGTGTATCAAGGACCCAGGGGATTAATAGTACCTTTATGACTATATATTTTTTTTCCAGCTGACAAAGTACTTTGGCATCTAATTTCATATATAAACACTTGGTGTTATTTCAATTATGTTAATGAAAATAGTGAGTCTAGATTGAGAAAGGCAACTGGCTGGTAACAGGTACAACTAGGTCTCTTTCCTTCTCTCTGCCTCTTCTTTATCTGGTCACCCACTCTAGTGCCTGACATTGACTTCTTGCCTGACCAATCTGAGGATTCTTCACACTAGTAGGAACTGCATTGCTGTCTAGGACCAAATGAGTTCATATTTCAGTTGTTCAAGTTGCTCTAAATCTCTAACATTAATGCCTGGTCTACTCATTTCCAGACTGGCAAGACTCGTACAGAACTTGATAACTGTTAATAACACTGTTTCCCAGCTTTGCACTACTTTCTAAAGTAATAAGGGAAAGAAAATATGTTAGGACTACGGTTATCAAACACCTGAGATCAGGCCTCAAACTGAGGTTTTTCTTGACCAGCTGGTTTTCAGTCAAAACATGATCACACCTGCCAGAAATTTCCAACACATCATATATTTTCAAGGCTAAGAAAAACACATTTTCAAACTCAGTTTAATAGCTACAGAAGTAGACTGATGGAACTATAAAAACATAATTAAACACTTGGGGTAGATGAGGTTAAAAATAATCATTCATATTTTTCAGACCCTGACTTAAAACTCACACTATTTAGGACATCCTTCTAGATTAATGGGGTACATTAATCTATGCTTTTAACCCTCTATTTTTGGCATGTTGCTGTTAGTCCACGTAAGAGTCCTTCTCCCTGTTCTTAATTGTTCTGGAGTCATTTCACTCTTGGTAATCTGGAAGGCTAAGATCACATTTTTAAACTCCCTTCCATCTCTTCATACTCCAAGAAGAAAAAAAAATGTTGAAAAGTAATAAACATAGGATCTGCAGTTAGGCAATTGTGGATCAGTGTCTTTATTTGACCAACCACCAGAGGAGGAAATGTGGGTTTCATTATATAGCTTTTCTAAGCTTCAGAAGACTTGTCCTTAAAATAAAGATAATAACATTTGCCTAAAACCTATTGGGGAGATTAAATCATTCAGTATACATGAAATACTCAGTTGTAGTGCCCAGAATCCAAGAGACATATTTTAAAGGTTCCATGTTTATTGCAAGGCTCTTCATGTGCTCTGAACTTTTGGACCCTTATTGTGTAAATGTTTACCCCATATGTGCACCTAGACTTAGGCATTTGCAGACAGAGTTGGTTCCGTGATCACTGTTTCCTGCCTCTTTACTTGAGAAAAGTTGCTTTGAATAACCTCAGAGTTAGAGCCATCTTCCCTCTGTAATTCAGTTGCTTTGTACACGGGTCACCTATCCACTGGGTACTGAAGGTATTTGGTCTTCTTCAGAGGGTGCCATCATGCCAATGAAGTGAGAAAGCAGCCACTGCTTCCCAAAAGGCAGTGCACACAAGACTCCATCTTTTAATTACTAGATTGCAGGCATAATTGCTCAGTAATTGCTTGAACACATGTAGTGACAAGCTAATATCATACTGAATGGGGAAAAGTTGAAAGCCTATTTTCTAAGACCTGAAACAAGATGAGGATATTCCCTCCACCACTTTAATTCAACATAGCCCTGAAAATTCTAGCCAGAGCAATTAGACAAGAGAAAGAAGTAAAGGGCATCTACATCGTAAATCAGGAAGTCAAACTATCCCTGTTTTCAGATAATATGATCTTACATACAGAAAAACCTAAGCACTCTACCAAAAAAAAAAAAAAAACCTAATAAGTCCAGTAAAATGGCAGGATATAAGGTCCACAAACAAAAATCAATACATTTGAATACAGCAATAATAAAATTGCTGAAAAAAAATTCAGGAAAGCAATCCTATTCACTATAGCTCTTAGTTGAAGGACAGTCTACAGAATGGGAGAAAGCCTTTTCTAACTGTCAATCACACAAGATTTTAATATCTAGACTACCTACAGAACGTAATTTCACAGCAACAATCAACACTGTCAGCAGCAGCAGCATCTGATGTTTAATGGCCAGAAATTTAAAATTTCTAGGAATAAATTTAACCAAGGCAGTAAATAATCACTATAATAAAAAGTACAAAATGGGGATTAAAAAAATTGAAAAGGGCACAAAAACATTGTAAAGATTTGCATGTTTGTGGGTTGTAAAAATTAATGTTGTTGGAGTGTTTATACTATCCAAAGCAATCTATAGATTCAGTGTGATCTATTAAAATACCAGAGGCATTCTTCACAGAAATAAAAAAAAAGGATACTTCTGGGCTGGGGTTGTGGCTCAGTGGTAGAACTCTCATCTTTCATGTGTGAGGCACTGGGTTTGATCCTCAGCACCACATAAAAATAAATTAATAAAATAAAGGTACTTTAAAAAAAAGATACTTCTAAAATTCATTTGGAACTGCAGAAGACCTTGAACAACCAAAGCAATCATGAGCACAAAGAACAAAGCTGGAGGTATCATAATACACGACATCAAAAATACTATATATTTTGATATTATTTGACACAAATACATGACATCAAAAATACTACATAGCATGGTACTGAGGAAAAACAGACACAGACAATGGGACAGAATAGAGAACCTAGAAACAAATCCATGCACTTAACAGCCATGAGAAAGGCACCAAGAACATACATTGGAAAAGCGACAGCCTCCTCAGTCAATGGTGCTAGAAACACTGCACACCTGTATACAGAGGAATGCAATCAGTCCCCTGAATTTCACCATCTACCAAAACCAACTTAAAAACTAAATCAAGGACTTAAGCATAAGACCAAAAACTTTGAAATTGTTAGAAGAAAATGTAGGGGAAATGCTTTTGGATGTTGTTCTAGGGAAAGATTTTTTTTAAGACCTCCAAAATCCTACAGCAAAAAAATAGTATATAGAATTAACATCAAAGTAAAAATCTCTGCACTGCAAAGGAAATGATAGATTTAGAGGACAACCTACAGAATGGGAGAAAATATTTGCCAGCTGTTAATCTGATAAGGGATTAATATCTAGACTACATAAGGAACTTAACGCCACAGCAACCATCATCATCATCATCATTATCATCATCTGATCTTTTAAATGAATAAATGTTATGAATAGATGTTTCTGAAAAAAAATATGTACAGATGGCCAAGTATGTGAAGAAAATTCTCTATCTCACTAATCTTCAAGGAAATGCAAATCAAATGTATTTTAATAACTGAAGCAAACACCCTCATTACATTTTTTCTTAGTTCATTTTCTGTTGCTATGGTAACAGAATATTTACTGATATATTATTCTACATTTTTAATATTATACTATAATATTTATGAGTGTTAATACAGTGGTTCTATTTGAGCTTCACAGCTATATTGTATCCATCTCTTTTTTTTGATGGACCTTTGCTATTTCATAAAATGCTTCTCATTCCTTCGTGCCTCCTTGTACATATGTGCGAGAGATTTTTTAAAGATCTACATGACTATACTCAGCTTCCACATTGTTAAATATTGCCAACTTACTCTTTGCAAGTGTCGTACCATTACAAATTTCATCCAGTTAACTACCTGAGCAAACTCTCTTCTTTCACATCTTATTCTGTGTTTGGTAGAGTAGGATTTATTTAATGTTCACCAATCTAAAGGATGTGAAGTTGTGTTTTGTCTTAGTATACTTTTATTTTTTTATTTTTTATTTGTTCCCATTGGTTAAGCATGACAGCAGAATGCATTTTGAACCATTATACACAAATAGAGCACAACTTTTCTTTTCTTTAGTTATATATGACGTAGAGTTACACCATTCGTGCAGTCATTCATGTACATAGGATAATAATATCCATTTCATTCCATTATCTTTTCCACTCTCATCCTTGCTCCCCTCTCAACACTCCCTTCTGCCCAATCCAAAGTTCCTCCATTCTTCTCTTGCCTTTCCCACCACCCCTTATGGATCAGCATCCACTTATCAGAGAGAGCATCTGACCTTAGGTTTTTGGGGATTGGCTTATTTTGCTTAGCATGATATTCTCCAACTCCATCCATTTACCTGAAAATACCATAATTTCATTCTTCTTTAAGGTTGAGTAACATTCTATTGCATATATATACCACAGTTTCTTTATGCATTCATTTATTGAAGGGCATCTAGATTGGTTCCACAGATTAGCTATTGTGAATTGAGCTGCTATAAATATTAATGTGGCTGCATTACTGTAGTATGCTGATTTTAAGTCCTTTGCGTATAGAACAAGGAGTGGGATAGCCGGGTTAAATGGTGGTTCCATTCAAAGTTTTCTGTGGAATCTCCATACTGCTTTCCTTAATGGTTGCATCTATTTGTAGTCCCATCAGCAATATATGAGTATACCTTTCCCGCATATGATCGCCAACACTTAATGTTGTTTGTATTCTTGATAATTGCCATTCTGACTGGAGTGAGATGAGATCTTAGAGTAGTTTTGATTTGCATTTCTTTAACTACTAGAGATGTTGAACATTTTTTTCATATATTTGTTGATCTATTATATTTCTTCTTCTGTGAAGTGTCTGCTCAGTTCTTAGCCCGTTTATTGATTGGGTTATTTGAGTTTTTTAGTGTTAAGTTTTTTGAGTTTTTTGTATATCCTGGAGATTAGTGCTCTATCTGATGTAGATGTAGTAAAGATTTTCTTCCATTCTGTAGGCTCTCTTTTCACGTAATTGATTGTTTCCTTTGCTGAGATGAAACTTTTTAGTTTGAATCCATATCATTTATTGATTCTTGATTTTACTTCTTGTGTCTTGTTAAGGATGTCAGGTCCTAAGCTGACATGATGAAGATTTGGGCCTGCTTTAGTATACTTTTCTATTAGGTTATATTTGTTATGAACCTCAGAGTAAATACCATCTTTGGGGGCTGTATATTAGTCTTCTTTGGTTTTCTTATTGTTTGTGTATTTTTCAATGAAACTTTTAAGAATGTAATTAAGCACATTCTTCACTTTGTCCCCCCCCCAAAAAAAAGAATGTCTGGATTGAATTTGCTTGTGAGCCAGAGTTTGCACTTTCCTTTACATGAAACCACTATGACTGAATATCATTTCAGAGGTTCATGGATTGCTCAGTTTTCCTCTTTATTTTTCTAAACATGAATTTTACTCACTTTTTTATTGATTACTCTACTAGAAGAAGGCATACAGGGTTGAGATTCATAAAACATATAGAAGAATATTTGTAAAACTAAATAAGTGCTGTACAATAATAAACTATTATTTGAATTAGTAGGAACCATGATCATAATGCTATCAATGTCTCCGTGGGAATTTTTCAGCTGCAAGGTATTATAAAAATTCTCTTCAATTTCTCCATTAGTACAACTGTGAGAAAGATTGGAATCAGGTTGCTTATTGTTTTAAACACATTTTCCAAAACTACTTGAGTCTGAGAACCATGTAATACATTTTTATGTTTTTCATGACAATTGCATAAGTGATCTACCCTACAATAAGAGCTTGATAAATGTTTAGAAATGCTAATAATTGAAGTAGGAAAAGTTTTGAAGAATCCTAGGCTAGGACTGATTCCCTTAGACAAAGAGATACAAAGAAAATTGTGTTGCTCCCTCAAATAGGGGAGAGAGGCTCTGTCAATAGGTATGACATACATATTACCATACATATTACCTGAGTTTCCAGAGTTGGGCACCATGAGGCATAGAAAGTTTGAAGATAGGGTTTTTGAACTCAAATTATAATATCCCAAACTGTATTTTGCAAAGCATAAACTCAAGAAATAGATGCCACTGCTTTCCTTGGAAGGAAGATGGAAAAGAATTTCCTTAAATTTTTGAAAGGTCTCCTCATGATAGCCAAGTATTTCTCTTTCTTTTCAATCATTGAAGGCTTTTATTTTTATTGTGCATTGTAATTATTCATAAGTGGGATTAATTATGTCATCTTCATGCATGCGCATAACATTATCTGATCTGTGTCATTCCCTAGTACCTTCCCTTTCCCTACCTCCTCCCTCCCACTGTTCCACTTGCTCTTCTCTACTGATCCTCCTTCTATTATCACTTTTCATAATAATTATAACACCTTTAATAACTTCAAGGTCATTATAATTACATGTATTCTATAATACACACACAGGATTCATTTTATAATACACACACATTGATTCTTATAACTCAACCACTGAATAATAAATACCGATGATGAGTCATGATAGGTTTGCTTGGAGAACATCCTCAGCCTAGAACCCCCACTGCAGTATGATAGCTTTAGACATTGAGGATCAATCCTGGGGATGACACACACATCCAGCATCCCTGGTCCCACCCCGCCCTTAGGTACATCCTCTCATGGCCACCTTTCCTGATCCTGACACAGAGACCGCATCAAAATTTTACCACCCATAAACTTTTATCTATGGACAGATTTTTTTCCCCATGCAAATGTCTCCAGAAAGTTCTTTGAGTAGTTTTTCTCTGTCCTGGGTCCCTGCCTCGACTCTGAAGCTGATCCTGGTGAGTAAGATCTCCTCTTAAGCTACCTCTTGGCTTCTCTGCTCCAGCTGATCCTCAGGGAGTGGTTCCAGGATGTGCAGACAGGGTTTAATGCCATCCTTTTATTACCACCATTACTCACCTGCAGGGGGCAGAGGTCAGGAAGATACTCAGGACCTCCTCCAGGAGCTAGTGCTATGTAAGTAATGTCTTCATTTTAACTTTCAAAAGCCTGAAGATACAAATATGCTTCCTGTATAGTGACAAGGGCCACCAGAGTGGTAGCAGTTGTATTAGCAATAAAGAAAAGTAGGGCACAAATGTCTGTCATGCTGGAGAAGATGTGTGCAGAAGGACAGGTTAAGTTGGATTAAAAAAAAAAAAAGCCTACTGACTAGAAGTCCACATAAAGCAATTTTTCTTCATGGGGAGATTTCCCTAAGGAGTACTGCCAAGGAAGGAAAGACAATGATAACAGATGGATACACAAAGGACCTAAAATAATTACTAAAACGCTGGACTCGTGATAGTGAAGAAAGAACACAGACACTATTTTCTGACCTTGGTCCAAAAAGCCCTATGATTGACCAACTGTGTCTGCTTTGGGAAATAGAGAGTAAAGACACAATAGATTATCATGTGACATTGCCCACTTTTTCTTTCACAAAATAGGTTGGAACAGGGCATCTGTGTTTGATTTTGACCACATTCTTCTCTGTTTAGGTGACCAATGGTCATTAACCTTGAATATCTTTCCAGGGGAGAAACATGGATAGGGAGCAGATGGAAGCCTCTTCAGAGGCACATGGAGAGCATTCACCCATCTCTTCTCACTCCCCACTAAGAAAGGAGCTTTTAGGATTAAAAACATCAAAGGCATTGAAAAGAGCCACAAGGGTGTAGTACCTGGGACACAGGACGGAGACGTCTAAGCAGGGATGAGATTGTTCTTAGTCTCATCTTCTTTGCTTTCTCATTTCCTTCTAGAAAAGCATTTGAGTGGTAAGATTCAGAGATGTGAGTAGGGTATCAGAAACTTCATGTGCTCCTGAGGTACAAAGCCAGAGAGCTCCCTGATGCTGGAAGGCAGAGTGAGCAAGTTCATTTTCGAGGACTCAGGGAGCCAGAGGCCTGGCAGTGTCTTTCCTGGATCCTGGAATGCAGGCTTCATCCCAGCTAGGAGAAAGCCTATATTTCATGTCTGAGGAAACTCAAAATATGGCAGCAGGTGACAGGGTGCTGTGCAGAAGTAGCAGACGATGAGCACACCAAAGAGGCCTTGGGTCCCTGTATGGAAGCATAAAGGTCGTAAGGGATGATGGAAGTTTAGAGCAATCATGTGAACTTCAGGTTGCTGTCAGCTGGCGGAGCAGGGCCTTCCCTTCTTTGCTTCATGATGAGACTACTACTGGTATCAAGAAGAAAAAGTCTCCAACTCTTTGACCTTGGCAGCTGTGAATATTTTCTAAAAACATTGGTAGGTGGGTAGTATTTGTTTTCATTACCAAGTTAATGTGGCCATTTGAGGAATAGCATTAAATATTTTTCTAAGACAAGAGTTTTTAATGACTATTGTATATTCCATAATTGATTTTTCCTATTGACTTTTAGATGTTTTTCTAATTTAAATAATTTTGAGATGAACACCTGTATGTGTGTGCATGTCCTCCATCACTGAAGTGAGATCGTCAAATTTAAAAAAAGGGAGGGTTTTGAAGACTGTAGATACATTTACCCAAATTGTTTTTCAGAGAGCTATACTAATTAATGCTCCCAGGAGCAGGCCAAAGAAGACTGAGCTGTTTGCTCTTGTGACTTCCTCAGGATGTGGAGTTTGCAGGGAGAAATACTCACTGATCCTGGATCTCTGGGAATGGGTGTTTGTGGGATGAGGCGGGAGGTCAGTGTCCCAGCTAAAGAAGAGGAAGTGAGGTCAGACTAGATGTACAGGTGGAAAGTGCATCACACTTGCATGCCAATTTTCCCCTAATAGACAATAAGGAGTTGGACTTCAAGTATGAAATCAACCAGGAACGTAGCCAATCTCTTCAAGTGAGCTGTTCTGGGAATTCCTGGAGGAAGTCAAAGGGGATACTTGGGGCGTAGTAAAGAGGAGGTTTGTGCCCAGTGCCTGCACACAGTGAAGGGAGGTATGTCCCCAGTATCTAGATACAGTAGTAGCGTCCAGGCAGCCTGTGCTCAAGTGAGCATGGTGCCCAGCTTATCCATTCTTCCTGGGTGATCCTCTCCATCCTTTTCTTCACTCATTCTCTCCTTCCTTTAAGGTTACTTGAGCACATGATGTCAGACATTGTGAAGGAAGATGAAGTACAAAAGTAAGCGTTTCTCCATTTTTCCCATACCCTGGCCCCGACCATTGCCCATTATGGATCAGCATCCACTTATCAGAGAGAACATTCAGCCTTTGGGTTTTTGCGGGGGATGGACTAACTTCGCTTAGCATGATACTCTCTAACTCCATCCATTTACCTGCAAATGCCATGATTTTATTCCCTTTTAATGCTGGTGATATTCCATTGTGTATATATACCACAGTTTCTTTATCCATTCATCTATTGGTTGCTTCCACAGTTTAGCTATTGTGAATTGAGGTGCTATAAACATTGAGGTGGCTGTGTCACTATAGTTAAGTCTTTTGGGTATAGAAAAAGGAGTGGGATAGCTGAAGGTGGGGAGGGGGCATGGGGGCAGGAAAGATGGTGGGATGAGATGGACATCATCACCCTAGGTACATGTATGGCTGCACATATGGTGTGACACTAAAAAATAAAAATAAAAATAAAAAAAAGTAAGGGTTTGCCTGTGTATGTGTCTTTGAGCAAAGTTGAGGGGTTGGGAGTAGATCACTAACATGCAAATAGACAGTTTCAATGACACTGTGCCATTGGAGAGTAGAGCAACTATCCAAGCATCAGTTTAGAAAAGACTTCCCATAGGAAGACCCTTGAAAGCTGTGGAGAATAGTTTTAGTTCTACCAGAGAAAAAGAGGGCCTTAGCGGGGTATGGTGGTGCACAGGCCTGTAATCCCAACCACTCGGGAGGCTGAGGCGGAGAAGGATCACAAGTTCAAAGTCAGCCTCAGCAACTTAACAAGGCCCTAAGCAACTTAGTGAGACCTTGACGCTGAATGAAATATAAAAAAGGAGCTGAGGAAGTGGCTCAGTCATTAATCACCCATGGGTTCAATCCTCAGTACAAAAAAAAAAAGAAAGAAAAAAGAGCCTTATAGCAAAGCACGTCAGTGAGTCCCACATGCTTGGAACTATAAAAGCATAGACCAAGGTGGAGGAGGAATTGCAGGACAGGGAAAGGTAGAGTCCCAGTGACAGGAAGTCAGGCTATAAAATGAGTCAAACTTTATATTGTAAAGTCTTTCCATTTCATTCAAGAGGATGTCTTGTAGAAATAAGGAAATCAGATAAATATCTTAATAGATGGCATTAATATGATCCTCTTTCTGTTATAAAAAGGTAACAAGTAGCAGAGTAAATGGGTTGGAAAAAGGGAGAGCCTGGAACAGGAAGTGACTAAAATCATGACACAGAGACATCACCATGCATAGATTCTGTGGTTAAATGTATTTTTTAAAAAAATAGAGGCAAAAGAAAGAAAGGATAGGACAGGAATGACCAAAGATTGCTGATGAGCTCATGGTAGACAGTGATGGAGCTTCAAGCTGGGGTAGCTGTCACTGCAAAGAGTGAAGCGCAGCCAAGAACATCCCAAATACTAGAATAATGTCTTTATTGTTCCCTTACCTATGACAGCTGAAGGGCCAACGTGATCTATGATCTTTCTGGGTCTTTTATTAAGTGTTCATCACTGCGCTGCCTGTGCAATCTACTGCCTCAGGGAATATTTGAGATTTGAATTTGAATATGAGATTCACAAAATTAGATATTTTTCATCTATATATATATATATATTTTTTTTTCTTCCTTTCTTTCTCTAGCTCCAAACTGATTTCAAACAGAAGGTTATGAAGGACAAGCTCTTTGAGTCCTTTAGGCTTCAGCTTTGAGATAGCTAATTTTTGTTCCCCAAGCAAACATTTTAGAAATGACTCCCCAGTTCTTCATTCTTTGCAAATACATATTTTTTCATTGGTCCTCCCTTTCCCTCATAAAAAGAAAAGCTTGTTTAGTTAGGCCAGAGGCTCAGAATCTCAGAAAGTTAAGGGAGGGGCAAGAAATCTTTGGAGGATGTTCTGAAAGCCAAGAAATCAGAGAATATGCTACTAGGAGACCATGTTGGAGGCAATTCAGTTAGACAGGGAGCACAGAGGAGTCAGACCCCAGAGGAAGTGCCCTGAGAGCTTTAGGAACATGAAATCAGGAAGCGGCCTGAAGTGGTTAATCAAGTCCTAAAGATGAGTGGACAAAGATGAGACTCAGAAAAAGAATGAGCTACCGAAGTCATTCTGAAACAGGAAATCTGAGTTCCTTGTTCTGTCTTCTTATCACATGATCTCTTGGGCTAGTTCTCTGTATCACTGGATAGCTGGAGGAACAGTGAAAACTTTAATGAACAATGAGAACATTTTCATAAAGGTAGAATTTTGAGGTCCCTTGGAAATGACCTCTGGTTAACTTAGTGAACTTTCTCCTTTCCACTGGTGTTATGAGCATCTCTGGTACTTGCTGATTGTCACCTCTGAAATTTGCTCTACTCCCTATTGTTTGATCTTGACCAAAAGCTTTATGAAAACATGTCTACCTTGGCAGCCCCCCCAACCCCCACCGAAACCAATTGTGGACCTCTGACACCTTCATATTTATGTAACCTGGGACCCTAGCCCCAGACTCTAGTCAGCCTTGTCCTGCTCTTCCTGATTTTAAATTCCTATTTCCATAGTTGCCCATAATTAGTGTTGCCAAAAGCTCAGTTGTGTCCCTATAACAATCCAATAACAAGGACATGGTTTTGAGAAAAGGAAAAAGTTTTATTGCTCTGCTAGGAAAGGAGAAACACAGAGGACTTCTGTTCCAAAGGCGTGATTCTGCTGATCAGCTGGAACAGGAGACTTTTAAAGCGATGATTCAAGAGTTACATTCCATGTTTTCTCTGTTGGAGTTGTAATTCAGTTGCTAATTTGGGAGACGGTCATTTCTGAGATCTTCTGATACCATCCCCAAAGTTTGGAGTACTTCTTTCCTATGGTAGGTGTGTGCTCAAGAACAGATAAATCTGCCTAGGATGAGGGGGGAAATAATCCCCTGAGATTAAGGAGGGGGAGAGATTAGGGAGGAGCAGGGAAAGAGGAAGAGAAAGAAACATGTCCATTTTAAAAATAAATTGCAGTGGCAGAGCAGCAAGGGGCTACATTCAAATCATAAAGTGGACCACTGTTACTTTTGGATTTTCCTTTAGGTCACACTAGGCATATAACCTATGTAGTACTCAATGAGCGATTTCCAGTGGTCTTCTAGATTAATCCTAAGCAAGTCTCACCATTCTACAGATGATTTCCCAAAACCAAGCTGGGAAAATGTCTAGGACCTCAGGACATTATGCAGACCCCCTACTGTTGACTCCTCCAAGCTGTGAACAGGCAGGTCATGTCAAAATCCATATGTCCTGAGGATGTGTACAAAGCTCTGGGATGCTCTGGAGAATGTAAAATTATAAGAAAGAGAATAAAAATTCTTGAGATTTGGAGAATAATGGAATAGGAATGAGAATTTCTTCACCACCAGTGTTGCCAAAAACTTGGTCCTTATCCTTATGCCAATACAATAACGAGGACATGGTTTGGAGAAAAAGGAAAAAGAAGCTTTCTTGCATTGCTAGCAAAGGAAAACAAAAGGAACTCTTCTCCCAAAGGCTGTGATTCTGCCCATCACAGGGAGCAGGGGTTTTGAAAGAGGTGATTCAGAGAGAATGAAATTAGGGAGGAGAGATCAGGAAGGAGAAGAGCAGGGAGAAGAAGATTAGAGAGGAGAAGATCAGGGAAAGGTTAGGGAAACGAAGATCAGGGAGGAGATGGTCAAGGAAAAGAAGGTTGGGAAAAGGAGGAAAACATGTAAGGTTCAAAGCCACAAGGGATATAGCCAAAGCATCAAGTGAACCCCTGTTACACCAGGAACTCCATAGCTGAAGTTGATTTTCCCTCCAATGACCCACTCAGTGCCTATCCTTGGCTGCCAAACCAGCATGAAACACTGGCACAGATGTGACCCAGAGAACTTACTAGAAAACTCAAGCAGGGAGTAGTTTCTCAATACCCTAGAACTTTACTTTTATCTTTGTCAAAGAGGTTAAATGATGGAGCGACACAGAGTCTCCAGGAAGGTACAAGAAGCACATTTTCATATTCTTTCATCGAGATACAATTTTTTTTTCCTTCATCAGACCCCAGTGCATCTGATCCAATCAATGAGCTGGAATCTGATAAGACTGATCCTTCCTGTAAACTAGGGACCATTACGTTAAGCAAAATAAGTCAAAATCAGAAGGTCCAGGGTCCTCTGTTTTCTCTCAGATGTGGAAACTAGAGAGGAAAAGGGTAAAGAAAGAAGATCTTATAATAGGGGCTCATTGGATGCTTTGACTATATCCCTTGTGGCTTTGAAACTTAACATGTTTTTTTTTCTTTTTCCCAACCCTCTTCTCCTTGACCTTCTTCTCCCTGATTTTATTTTCCCCTGCTCTTCTCCTTCCTGATCTCTCCTCTCGAATCTCATTTTCTCTGAATCACCTCTTTTAAACCCGCCCTGGTCTCCATGATGGGCAGAATCACAACCTTTGGGAGAAGAGTCCCTAGGTGTCTCCTTTGCGAGCAAAGCAATAAAGCTTCTTTTTCCTTTTTCTCAAAACCATGTCCTCGTTATTGGATTGGCATCAGGGACAAGGACCCTGATGATATCTCATGATAATCAAAGGGAGATTAGTACAAGAAAGAGATCAAGTGGTAGGAGGTGGGGAGGGAGAACACTGGGGAGTGATGTTGGCCAAATAATGTAGTTATATTTGATACATATATGAATATATAACAACAAATCCCTTTATTATGTAGAATTATAATATGTAATTAATAAAAAAATGGAAGGAAAAAAAGAAAGAAAGACTTCATGTAAACAAGTCAATCATTTTAGAATTCCAGATATTTCTGGTATTAGGTAGCCCCCTAAGTCATTGACATTGCCACTGACATTATTTTTGATCATGACAATTCCTTTTTTATTTTCAATTATGGATTAAGTGTGCATAGCATAAATTAACTAATTCTATTATTTTTAAGTGAAAAGTTTTGTGGCACTAAATACATTCACATTACTCTGAATCTCTATCAGCACCATCTATTTACAGAAATTTTTCATCTTTCCAAATTAAAACTTGGAATCTCTTAAACACTAACCCTCCATTCCTTTACTCCTCCTCAGTTTCTGGCCACCACCATTATATACACTGTCTCTGGTAATTCTGTAGAGTCACACAGTCTCTTTCCTTTTGTGACTGGCTGACTTCAGTGATAAATCTTAACCAATTCAGTTTATGTCACATAGGTCCAGATGTACTTTTGATGTAATCCAGGATCCAAACATCCTTTTTGACATCATAGTCTGTCAATAAACCAGCAAATTTGTATTGAATTCCTTCCAGGTGTTTTTGTGAGTGGGTACCCTGAGAATATAATAATGTTGAAAAGTACATCATTATCCCTGTTCTTGAACATTTAAGTTTGTATATCTAAAGGCACAGTGAATACCCATAAAGTATCAAATAGCGTGTATACATGTGTTTTTATACAAATGCACACTTACATACATGCAGATCTCTGTTCTTATTACTGTTATGTGATATGAAGACTTTAGAAGAGGTGGTATAAAAATCATTCCTGAAAAACTTAATTTGTCTAAAGCAAATTCAGGTGCATTTGGGGACACAGTATTTAGTGAACTGACTTTGGGGAATTCTTTACATGGGTCAGTGGTTTGGGGAACATTTTCATTAAAATAAAAATCTAAATAGATGCTAATTATCCAGGGATTTTTTTTTTCAAAAGGGAAGCAGGAATGTAGTTCACACATCTATCTCTCAATGTGCCTCGTCACTTCAGATATTTCATTGAATCCTGCTAAAGAGCAGTCAGCTATTTGCCATCTGTACTGAACAGCTGCAATTTCCTTCCTATCCAAGCATAACATTTTATTATGGAGAAATTGGCATATTGTGTTTGCTCCTTGCTTTTTTGCCTATCCTGGTCTATGGCTAAACTAATCAGGGAAGGAGAAATGGCTTCATGTCCTACCTCCTGGCTAGGTCAGGTGAATACAAGTCACATCACGTGTGTCCTGTTCACCAAGTTAGCATTAATTTGCTTTGCCAAACCCTTGAAGCTTCCTATGTGAAACATCTGTGCCCGATGGTATTTATGAATAGGAGCAAAATGTATAAATAGCCATAGGACTTCCTGTTAAATGTATTGGATTGAATGCAAATATTTATCTCTGCTTCTTCTGAAATTTTGTAAAATGAGAGTAGGAAAAATAGAGACAGAAAGATATAGAGCAATAAAGAGGACAAGAACAGGAAAGATGACCTCATCAAATAAGAAATATTGACAAAATTTTGCAATCTGGAAACATAAAGATGAGTGGGAACTAATTTATTTGGATCCCAGAAAGGATGTTGAGGAGGGAGGCGCAAGAAATAAGTTGAATAGTGTTGCAGAGCCCTGGAAAAGTTTGGGAGTTTCAGGCAGTAGGTATTCTGAGGCTAAAGGAAGGGTCAGGCTTAAAACAGGAATGTTAGGTGAAAATCTGTGTAAGGAAAAATGAGACTTCCAAAAGTCTTCCTCTCCCTCATCACCAATTAGCTATCTCTTCTTCACCTGTCAGGAGACTGGAGGCCTTTCTCTTGAAAATTTAAGCTGAATGACATTATTCCAGTACCCAAGCATAGGGCCAGGTTGAGACAGGGCCAATGAAGTATAAGGTTGATTAATCATGGTGAGCCATGGCCCCCAGAACACCGGATGCCATTCATACCCTTACCCAGAAAGAGCGAAAGACTGCTCTTGGCATCAAGAGATACAGGGGCCCAGAATGTTTATAGATCATTAGTGGGTTCTCATGAAATGACTGGTTCCCATTTTATCACTTTACAACAAAACCACCCCACATTCATGTTCTCAGAGATTCTAAATCCACTTTCACTCTTTCCTTTTTCAGATTTTGAAATATTCACAAAGTATTATGTTTATTGTAGATAATCTAGAGAATATAAAAAATACAAATCATACTTCTATTTTCAATAAATAATCATGGTTTATACATATCATGTAGGCTTTTTCTGTTTTTCTATATACCATAAATATTATTGTCAATGGATCTCTATTTTTACACAATCTACGATTGAATTGTCAATGAATCATTGACATCTTTCCTTTCATTAAGCACGTTGCAATGATATTATTTCTTACACCTGAATAGTGTTCCTCAGATGGGTCTAATCATACTCCATTCTGTTAATCCCTAATATTGCATGTTTACATTGTGCCCAATTTACTGCATAATAAACAGTCCTGGAATGAATTAGATTTTTTTGCAAACTTGACTATTTCCTTAAGATTATTAGAAATAGAATTACTGGGTCAAAGGCTTTACTGCATAAGCAGAATTGTTCTCCTGAAAATCTTTACCAGTTCATAGTCCCACCAGAAATGTATGAGAGTATCCTTCCCCCACCATTGGCAGCATTGAGAATTATCACACACTCAAACTTAACAATTCAATATTAAATGTGGCATCTTGTTGCTGTTCAAATTTATATTTGGTTACTAGTGCAGCATTTTGAAATGTTGTTCGCTATTTATAATTTGCACATTGGTTTTCTATGCCATTTACTCATTTTTTATTGAAATATTTTTCTTACCGATTGACTTATTCCTTTTAGATACATAAATATTGGTCACTGTGCTGTCCAATATAACAAATATATTTTTCTGTTTTGGTATTTTCTTTTTGTTTCTGGTTTTGATTTGATTTTTAGTGTCCCAGTCTTAAATATAAACAGAGAACCAGTGATCCTCAAGCGTGTTAAGGAAGAATTCAACATTAAGAGACATTGAAATAAAACAAAACAAAACAAACAAAAAACAGGGAAAAGGAAGACAGAAATTGAGAAGTACAACGGACTCAATATTTGTGAATCCCCAAATTTATGTTGAAATCCTAACCACCCCCCACCCGGTGTCAGGTGAGGTCTTCAGGAGGTGATAAGGTCATAAAACAAGGGGGGCTCCTGAATGAGACTGATGATCTTATGAAATGAACCCCAGAGAGCTCTCTGGCCCTCTTTTTTCTGAATGAGGATACGAAGAGAAGTCTGTAGTCTGCTACCTGAAACAGGGTTCTTACCAGAATCTGGCTATGCTGGCAGCATGATCCAGGACTTCCAGCCTCCACAATTGTGAAAAATGTTTCTGTGGGTTGTATTAGCTACCTGATCTATGATACTTTGTATAGCATCCCAAACTAAGACATGGGGTGGGGGGAACTAATGAGGAAGAGAAATAAAATTTTTAAGAAATTATGAATCTAAGAGAAATAAGGTAGCATATTCATGAGAAGAAATGCTGTTGAAAAAATCTAAGAACCTGATAGAGAAGATAAGAACACTAAGAAGAACGCTATGTATTCACGAGAGCAGTTATAAGGTAGCACTAATAAGGGTATAGCAGAAAGCGGAAGAGGAAAAAAAATAGGGGAGAGAAAGTAGAAAATTTAACTAATAGGAGTGCAAAAGAAAGAGGCCATCGAAGACAGATGGGAATGAATTATCAAAGAAAAAATAAGAACCAGTTACAAGAGATTGAAAAACCCTGCCCAAATCCCAGACATAAGCAGCACACATGCCTTTTAATTAGCTACACATTGCCATCTTTAAGTGTTTAATTTGCAACAGATTAAAAAAAAAATCCCTTGGTCTTTTCCCACTTAAGTATGAAACTGTCTGGAAATGTGAAGCTGGGGGCTAGGGAGAGGATGTTGTTCTTCATCTATTGACCTCATCTATAGCAAACATTTCCTAGTCTCCTTCTCACTTATCATGTCTTTATCCCTACACTCACTGGAACTAGTCCAATTCTATCTGAAGAACTTTGCCTCCTGTAGTCATAACAATCAATCAATCAATCAATGTTCCAGACCATACATAGCATAGACCATAAATAGGAGTGAAAAAAAAATAGGAGTGAACATTTATGGTCTATGTATGATTTTTCTTTCCTTCTTTGTTTTGGTTTCATAGCTCTCTAACAATGAAGACGGTGACTGGTTTTTAACCTTACAAGCAAATAACATTCATGTGTTTTTTCCCTAGTTATGCAGGAGGGCACAAAGCAGAGGGAAGTGAGCAGGCTTATGTATCTTGTTCAGGATAGATGGGTTGCCGCTATGCTGAGTATTTAGAATCAACCATAACCGTGCTATAAACTTTTTACAATATAATTTGTCAGATTCAGCCAATATTAGTTGACTATAAAAATCGCAAACAATTTTAGAAATGCCTCGAGCATCACTTTATATATAGTAAACTGCCAATAAAGTTTAACAAAATGGTCTGAGGAATGGCAGGTCGATAGAGGGTTTAGTTAATGAAATCTTATCTAACAAGCTATTTGCCTTACAAAAACTCAAACCTATTGCCACTGGAACTTTTTAATTCATTTAGTCATTGAATCTCACCTAATAATAGACAAACTCCAATTTGAAAAAAAACCTGACTCAATTATGGCAATTTTTCTAGAAAAAGAAATAGAAATCAATTGCTTAATGACATCTTACATGACTAATATGTAATAAAACTTGACTAATATTGCAGACCCATTTCCTTGAACCTAAAGTCAATCATTTTTGCATCTTTTGACTCTATCAATAGATCATTAATAACTCCTGATGTGCACACTTGTCCTTTATTATTAAAGACCAATAAAGGCAGCCAAAATGGTATTTTTTTGGCCTTTTTAGTCAGACTATAATTGTACTTTTCACCTGACTTTTCAAATGGAAATAATCAGCATTATCTAATAATGTCATAAAATAGCTCACACGGAGATGCTTCTCAGGACAAACAGCCCCTGCCAATAACCATTTCACTCACATATTTGAGTGAGTGTTATTTTTACTATTTTTTGTTTCCCCCCATGGATCCAGCCCTATAATGCTTTGAAACAAGGACCATAAACCCAAAAAAAAGCATTAGCAGAAAGGGGGCGGGGTTGTGTCCATCCAAGCAGCATGGCTGTTAATACAAATTATCCTAGTGAGTCATCTCTTCTGAATCACTCTGTGAGTCCCTGGCCCCAGAACCCAAGGACTATTTACATCCAGGCAGCTACTAAAGGAAGCTCTGCTGGAACCCATGTCATCCAAAACCGTAATTACAGGTGGTTAAAATTTGGGGTTCACTAATCTGGGACATGTTATGTGCCTATGCTCTCTCATTGCTGAGTCAGTTTTGACAGCAGGCAGTCTCATCATCTGAACACACTAGATTCTGGATAGGGACCAATCGCTTCTCCGTGGGCCAACACTGTTTCCACAGCCCAGCTTCCTGTCATCTCCCAATGTCTTCTATCATCTGCCCCTGCAGATGAAAAAATACACATAGGTCTCAAGACTTACTAGCATTGCTAAACAGAAGCAAATCCCTAAACCAAGTAGGAAAAAATAAATGTCTGTTTTCTGAAGATATTTGAATTGAGATGGAAACAGAACTCTAAGTTACTGAAAATGTTTGACTTCTGTATTAGATGCTTTTATAATTTAGTAAATCAAAACAACAATACTGCATAGCATGATTGCTAACAGGAAACTGAGACTAAAGTAGGCCTAGTTGTGGCCCATAGTCACAAAGCTGGTTAATGACTGCTACAGTTTGGATCTGAAGTGCCCCCAAAGACCTATATGTTAAAGGCTTGATCCCCAGCTTGGTGCTTTGGGGAGGTGGTGAAAACTTTCAGGGATGGAGCTGAATGGAGGGCAGGGGGTGGGATCTTCTGGTCATTAGGGACATGTCCTTAATGGAGATAATGGGATCTGGTCTCTTCCTCTCTATCTTCCATATCCTGGCCATCATAGGAGCAGCTTTTATTCACTAGGCACTCGTGGCCATTATGTGTCTGCCTCATCCCAGGCCTGCAAGCAAAAGGACCAACAGATCATGCAGACCAATGTGAGCATGGCCAATTGTAATCCAAAGTAGTCCTATTTACAAGTTGGTTAGGTCAAGTAATTATTATAGTGAGGAAAAGTGAACTAACACAGTGACCCAAAAGGAATTTATTTATCTTTATATGCCTTACTGGAAAATTGGTCCACACAATTCTGAACTTTTACAAATAATGTGACTGATGGGAGCCATGAGGACAAATTGCATGGTTGTTATTATGCATCATGCACAGCAAATGAAGTAATGTATTTGAAAGGACTGTATGGCTATACAGTACTACACAAATGTTATTACCACCATTATGGTTATATTTATTGTCTCTTTGCTTGGGGTGAAACTGCATACATCACAGAATAGACAAATATTCAGAATCACCAGTCCCCAGTGAAGCATGATTAAGGTTGGGAAAAGCCACCCTCTCAACAAAGCAGAGAGATGGACCCCCAGTGCACAATACATTCCTTGACAATAACTCTGAGCTTCATGTAAATCACAAAATTTATCTTTATTCTGTCTTTTACATCTTTGATTTTCCCTTAGGTATTTTACTTAGCTGTAGGAGGGCCAATGATTTTGATTCATGGGCTACAGTAACAAGGCAGCTTTAGGGCTGCATGCCATCAAAGTATAGGACAGTTTATAAGAAAGTATTGTTTTAAAAGTTAAACACTTTAATGTTTCTGGCCCTTAACTATCATTAGAAAAGAATTTTTAATAAATACTTTGAACAAATCTGTGTGATGCTTTATACCATGAAATGAATACATGCAGATATGAAAAATTATTCAGGATTTGTTAGTAAATTTAAAAAATCAGTTACATTAATATCATTTACAAATATATGTCTTAATATATGTAAAAGGAAAAGAGGTGACTTGAAAGATGCATAGCACATTTTTAGCTAGCTATCTGAGGGAAGGAGTGGGAATACAGACAGTGAGAAGGAAAACATCGTTACTTGTTCATAATATTACTGTATTATTTGAGTAACATACAAGATGAATAAGAGGATAAGATGGCGGCGAGGGGAGTGCATTGCCCCCGTGTGCTGCTTCACTGTGTGGGAGTATGACAAGTCAGGACGGCTAAAGGCTATCTTGTTAGGAATTTCCAGCAATAGTGGGGTGCTCCGGAACCTGGAGGAAGGATTTCCATCGCACGAGGATTGGCTACGGGGACTCAAACGCGAGAGGTTTGTCGCACGGAGGGTAACACTGCTTATTCAGCAAATTGCCCCATGGCTAGAGTCTGCAGTGCGCGCTGGGAAATGAGGAGATAGCGACACAGGGATACAGCACTGCAGTTTCTTCCAGCCGTGCAAGCACCGTACTCAGGGCTGAATTCTGGGTTCGAGACGGGGGAAGGAAGCGGTCCATCTCGGTTCTCCACACCAGTCAGACCACAGAGGAGGCCAGCGGCCACCATGTTGGAAAGCTGATATCACCATCCCTGTTTTCGACTGACCGCAGCTCATTCAGCCATAGAACAGGGGAACGAAATGCTGCCATTCGCATAGGACACCAACATGGCAGAGATCTGATGTCATCAGAAAGTGGCTGAGGAGAGAACTTCATCAATACCAGCGGCGACAGAAACAGTTGGTCTCCTGGTAGGGGGGGTGAGACACAGACACCCGAGTCTCTCTCGATTTGTCGTCGAGCCAGAGGGGAGGAGCCGGGCCGCCGCCAGTGCCCGGAGCAGGCCCAGTGGCTCGCCGGCGTGGTGACCGCGTGACCCCAATTGGAGAGGGGGCGGAGCGGAGCCGCCACCCACACCCGCAAGGTGGGCAGACCCGCGACCCAGTGGTACACGGGCGTGGTAGGAGGGGCAGGGCAGAGCCGCCGCCCGCGCTTGCAAGGTAAGCAGACCTGTGACAGACTGGCGGGTCAGGCCCAGCGGCCTGCCAGCGTGGTACACACGTCACCCCAACCGGAGTAGGCGCAGAGCAGATCCTTCTCCCACGCCCGGATCAGGCCCTGCCAGTGTGGTGGTCACGTGACCCCAATTGGAGTGGGGGCGGAGCGGAACCGCCACCCGTGCCCGCAGGGTGAGCAGACCTGTGACCAACCTGCAGATCAGGCCCAGGAGCCTAACGGCGTGGTACACACATCACCCTAATTGGAGTAGGGGCAGAGCAGAGTCGCCACCCGTGCCAGGAACAGGCCCAGCGACCTGCCAGCGGGGTAGTCACCACACCCCAATTGGAGTAGGGGCAGAGCAGAGCCACCACCCGTGCCCGAAAGATGGGCAGATCTGCGACCGACCAGCAGGACAGACCCAGTGGCCTACCGGAAGGACAGACACGTCACCCCATTTGGAGTAGGGGCAGAGTAGAGCCGCCGCCCGTGCCTGCAGGGTAGGCAAACCTGCAACCGACCGGCGGATCAGGCCCTGTGGCCTGCCGGCGTGATACACTCGTCACCCCAATTGGAGTAGGGGCAGAACAGAGCCACCGCCCACGCCCAGAACAGGCCCAGTGACCTGCTGGAGTGGTAGTCACGACACCCCAATTGGAATAAGGAGAGAGCAGAGCCGCTGCCCGCGCCTGCAGGAAAGAAACACAAGCAGTATGAAAAGACAAGGAAAGAAAGGACCACAAGCAATGCAGGTCAACGCAACTTTAGAAGAGGTAACAGCTGCAGCAGATGGAATGTCAGATAAAGAATTCAGGATATACATGTTTCAGATGATCTGGAGTCTCAAGGAACACATTAGACAGCAAAATC
Source organism: Marmota monax (assembly GCF_021218885.2). Taxonomy (NCBI): domain Eukaryota; kingdom Metazoa; phylum Chordata; class Mammalia; order Rodentia; family Sciuridae; genus Marmota; species Marmota monax. The sequence goes on along the minus strand of NW_026693986.1, from coordinate 44,242 downwards.
AGACAATGAAAGATCACTTCGACAATGAATTACGCAAACAAATCCAGGAAGCAAAGGATCAACTATACAGGGAGATAGAGGTTATAAAAAACAAACAAACAGAAATCCTAGAAATGCAGGAAGCAATAAACCAACTTAAAAACTCAATGGAGAATAGTACCAGCAGAGTAGAACACTTAGAAGATAGAACATCAGACAATGAAGACAAAGTATTTCAACTTAAAAAGAACATAGACGGCGCAGCAAGACTGTTAAGAAACCATGAGCAGAACATCCAAGAAATATGGGATAACATTAAGAGACCAAACTTAAGAGTCATTGGGATACAGGAAGGGATAGAGTTTCAAACCAAAGGAATGAGCAGTCTATTCAATGAAATAATACGAGAAAACTTCCCAGACTTGAAGAATGAGACAGAATCCCAAATCCTAGAAGCCTACAGGACGCCGAATGTGCAAAATCATAAGAGATCCACACCTAAACACATTATAATGAAGATGCCCAACATACAGAATAAGGAGAGAATTTTAAAAGCTACAAGAGAAAGGAAGCAGATTACATTTAGGGGTAAGCCAATCAGGATAACAGCTGATCTTTCAACACAGACTCTGAAAGCTAGAAGATCCTGGAATAACATATTTCAAACACTGAAAGAAAATGGGTTCCAACCAAGAATTGTGTATCCAGCGAAATTAAGCTTCAGGATGGAAGATGAAATTAAAACCTTCCACGATAAACAAAAGTTAAAAGAATTTGCAGCTAGAAAACCATCTCTTCAAAACATCCTCGCCAAAACATTACAGGAAGAGGAAATGGAAAATAACAATGAAAACCAGCAGTGGGAGGTAGGACAGTAAAGGGGGGGGAAATAATCAAAGAGGAAAACAAACCATGTTTAGTAACAGAAATAAACAAATATGGCTGGAAGAACAACCCATGTCTCAATAATAACCCTAAATGTTAATGGCTTAAACTCACCAATTAAGAGACACAGGCTAGTAGAATGGATCACAAAACAAGAACCAACAATATGCTGCCTACAGGAGACGCATTTGATAGGAAAAGATATACATAGGCTGAAGGTGAAAGGTTGGGAAAAATCATATCACTCATATGGACTTCGGAAACAAGCAGGAGTGTCCATACTCATATCAAATAAAATACATTTCAAGCCAAAGTTAATCAAAAGGGATAAAGAGGGACACTACATACTGCTTAAGGGAACCATACACCAACAAGACATAACAATCATAAATATTTATGCCCCAAACAATGGTGCAGCTATGTTCGTCAAACAAACTCTTCTCAAGTTCAAGAGTCTAATAGACCACCATACAATAATCATGGGAGACTTCAACACACCTCTCTCGCCACTGGACAGATCTTCCAAACAAAAGTTGAATAAGGAAACTACAGAACTCAATAACACAATTAATAACCTAGACTTAATTGACATATATAGAATATACCACCCAACATCAAGCAGTTACACTTTTTTCTCAGCAGCACATGGATCCTTCTCAAAAATAGATCATATATTATGTCACAGGGCAACTCTTAGACAATATAAAGGAGTAGAGATAATACCATGCATCTTATCTGATCATAATGGAATGAAACTGAAAATCAACGATAAAAGAAGGAAGGAAAAAGCATACATCACTTGGAGAATGAACAATAGGTTACTGAATGATCAATGGGTTATAGAAGACATCAAGGAGGAAATTAAAAAATTCTTAGAGATAAATGAAAACACAGACACAACATATCGGAATCTATGGGACACATTGAAAGCAGTTCTAAGAGGAAAATTCATTGCTTGGAGTTCATTCCTTAAAAAAAGAAAAAACCAACAAATAAATGATCTCATACTTCATCTCAAAATCCTTGAAAAAGAAGAGCAAAACAACAGCAAAAGAAGTAGAAGGCAAGAAAAAATTAAAATCAGAGCTGAAATTAATGAAATCGAAACAAAAGAAACAATTGAAAAAATTGACAAAACTAAAAGTTGGTTCTTTGAAAAAATAAACAAAATCAACAGACCCTTAACGAAGCTAGTGAAGAGAAGAAGAGAGAGAACTCAAATTACTAGCATACGGGATGAAAAAGGCAATATCACAACAGACACTTCAGAAATACAGAAGATAATCAGAAATTATTTTGAATCCTTATACTCCAATAAATTAGAAGATAGTGAAGGCATAGATAAATTTCTTAAGTCATATGATCTGCCCAGATTGAGTCAGGAGGATATAGACAACCTAAACAGACCAATATCAATTGAGGAAATAGAAGAAACCATCAAAAGACTACCAAGAAAAGCCCAGGACCGGATGGGTATACAGCAGAGTTTTACAAAACCTTTAAAGAGGAACTAATACCAATACTTTTCAAGCTACTTCAGGAAATAGAAAAAGAGGGAGAACTTCCAAATTCATTCTATGAGGCCAACATCACCCTGATACCTAAACCAGACAAAGACACTTCAAAGAAAGAAAACTACAGACCAATATCTCTAATGAACCTAGATGCAAAAATCCTCAATAAAATTCTGGCCACTCGGATACAAAAACTTATCAAAAAAATTGTGCACCATGATCAAGTAGGATTCATCCCTGGGATGCAAGGCTGGTTCAATATAAGGAAATCAATAAATGTTATTCACCACATCAATAGACTTAAAAATAAGAACCATATGATCATCTTGATAGATGCGGAAAAAGCATTCGACAAAGTACAGCATCCCTTTATATTCAAAACTCTAGAAAAACTAGGGATAACAGGAACATACCTCAATATTGTAAAAGCAATTTATGCTAAGCCTCAGGCTAGCATCATTCTGAATGGAGAAAAATTGAAGGCATTCCCTCTAAAATCTGGAACAAGACAGGGATGCCCTCTCTCTCCACTTCTGTTCAACATAGTTCTCGAAACACTGGCCAGAGCAGTTAGACAGACGAAAGAAATTAAAGGCATCAAAATAGGAAAAGAAGAACGTAAATTATCACTATTTGCAGCAGACATGATTCTATACCTAGCAGACCCAAAAGGGTCTACAAAGAAACTATTAGAGCTAATAAATGAATTCAGCAAAGTGGCAGGATATAAAATCAACACGCATAAATCAAAGGCATTCCTGTATATCAGCGACAAATCCTCTGAAATGGAAATGAGGACAACCACTCCATTCACAATATCCTCAAAAAAAATAAAATACTTGGGAATCAACCTAACAAAAGAGGTGAAAGACTTATACAATGAAAACTACAGAACCCTAAAGAGAGAAATAGAAGAAGATCTTAGAAGATGGAAAAATATACCCTGTTCATGGATAGGCAGAACTAACATCATCAAAATGGCGATATTACCAAAAGTTCTCTATAGGTTTAATGCAATGCCAATCAAAATCCCAACGGCATTTCTTATAGAAATAGAGAAAGCAATCATGAAATTCATATGGAAAAATAAAAGACCCAGAATAGCAAAAACAATGCTAAGCAGGAAGTGTGAATCAGGCGGTATAGCGATACCAGACTTCAAACTATACTACAGAGCAATAGTAACAAAAACAGCATGGTACTGGTACCAAAACAGGCGGGTGGACCAATGGTACAGAATAGAGGACACAGAAACCAATCCACAAAACTACAACTATCTTATATTTGATAAAGGGGATAAAAGCATGCAATGGAGGAAGGATAGCATCTTCAACAAATGGTGTTGGGAAAACTGGAAATCCATATGCAACAAAATGAAACTGAATCCCTTTCTCTCGCCATGCACAAAAGTGAATTCAAAATGGATCAAGGAGCTTGATATCAAATCAGAGACACGCCGTCTGATAGAAGAAAAAGTTGGCTACGATCTACATACTGTGGGGTCGGGCTCCAAATTCCTCAATAGGACACCCATAGCACAAAAGTTAATAACTAGAATCAACAAATGGGACTTACTCAAACTAAAAAGTTTTTTCTCAGCAAAAGAAACAATAAGAGAGGTAAATAGGGAGCCTACAGCCTGGGAACAAATCTTTACTCCTCACACTTCAGATAGAGCACTAATATCCAGAGTATACAAAGAACTCAAAAAATTAGACAATAAGATAACAAACAACCCAATCAACAAATGGGCCAAGGACCTGAACAGACACTTCTCAGAGGAGGACATACAGTCAATCAACAAGTACATGAAAAAATGCTCACCATCTCTAGCTGTCAGAGAAATGCAAATCAAAACCACCCTAAGATACCATCTCACTCCAGTAAGATTGGCAGCCATTATGAAGTCAAACAACAACAAGTGCTGGCGAGGATGTGGGGAAAAGGGTACACTTGTACATTGCTGGTGGGACTGCAAATTGGTGCAGCCAATTTGGAAAGCAGTATGGAGATTTCTTGGAAAGCTGGGAATGGAGCCACCATTTGACCCAGCTATTCCCCTTCTCGGTCTATTCCCTAAAGACCTAAAAAGAGCATGCTACAGGGACACTGCTACATCGATGTTCATAGCAGCACAATTCACAATAGCAAGACTGTGGAACCAACCTAGATGCCCTTCAATGGACGAATGGATTAAAAAAATGTGGCATTTATACACAATGGAGTATTACTCTGCATTAAAAAATGACAAAATCATAGAATTTGCAGGGAAATGGATGGCATTAGAGCAGATTATGCTAAGTGAAGCTAGCCAATCCCTAAAAAACAAATGCCAAATGTCTTCTTTGATATAAGGAGAGTAACTAAGATCAGAGTAGGGACGAAGAGCATGAGAAGAAGATTAACATTTAACAGGGATGAGAGGTGGGAGGGGAAGGGAGAGAAAAGGGAAATTGCATGCAAATGGAAGGAGACCCTCAGGGTTATACAGTGGAGGGGGTAGAGAGAGAGGAGGGGAGGGGAGGGGAGAGGTGGGGAGGGGGGATGGTGGAGGATGGGAAAGGCAGCGGAGCACAACAGACACTAGTATGGCAATATGTAAATCAATGGATGTGTAACTGATGTGATTCTGCAATCTGTGTATGGGGTGAAGGTGGGAGTTCATAACCCACTTGAATCAAAGTGAGGAATATGATATGTCAAGAAATTTGTAATGTTTTGAACAACCAACAATAAAAAATTAAGAAAAAAAGATGAATAAATGCTCATATTGTTTATGTAATAAAAATCAATTTTTAAATTACAAAATTATTATCAAAAATGCTAAATAAAATAAATGATATTTTACTGTTGAAATTAACTAAAATTTTCAGAAAGGGAATAAATTATCAGAGAAATAATACTTTTATAAAATTCTGTAAATGAAGAATGTGAGTTTCTATAATGAAAGGACCTATCCAGTGCCTAGCTAAATTAAAAAGTGAATACATACATAAAGTGCTCGGTATTATTATCTTTCTATCTCTGTGTCAAAATACCTGAGAAAATCATTTTAAATGAGGAAAGATTTACTTTGGCTCACAATTTGATATTTCAGTCATGGTCAGCTGAATCCATTTCTTTAAGTGTATGTGCGGCAAAGCAGAATATCATGACAGAGCAAAGTTTCTTTTGTCCAGGAAATAAAGAACAAAAGGAAGGGATTTTGATCCTAGTATCTCCTTCATGAGCATGCTCTTAACTAATTTAACTTCCTTCAGATAGGGTTTTCCTCCTAAAGTCTCCACAAACTCCCAAGAATATCATCAGCTGAGTTCCAAGTCTTCAACACATGAGCCTGTAAGAGGCATTAAAGATTCAAATCATGTTCTCTAAGACAGATTATTATGAAATTAAAAATAATACCAGTAAGGAGAATATCTAAAAGCTTCTAAAGAGAGAATAAAATATGGCCATAATATCCAGAATCAAAAAGGTATTGGACAACTTATAGCAATACTAGACATTAGTAGTGCAGCAATGTCTTAAAAGTTCTGAAAAATTTTCAACTTATAATGCTATACCCAGCCAAACTGCCTTTCAATGGTGATGGTTATGGGAAAATAAAGGCATTTTCAGAAGAGCTAAGGCTAAAAATTATGCCTAGGGGCTCATTTCCTCCAAAAGCTTTTGGAGCATATTCTTCTTTAAAGAAGGAGTACACCAAAAGAGAGCAAGGCATGAAAGAGCATACATAATATGGGAGGACAGAAAAATAATCATAATAATTATAATAATAAGTCTCTGTGTTACCATCAGGATGTCCAGTTGGGATCCAAGTCCTTGGTGTTCCAAACAAAGAACTGAGATAGACACACACAAGTTAACAAGCAAAATACAGATTTATTGACGGTGATGGTGAAAGTAGTCTGTAAAGTGAAGGAGAGTGGGCCAAGCAAGAGAGAGGCTCAAGGCCCCAGTATTTGGAAAACACTATCTCATATTTTGATCTGTGGGGTGTTCTCTTCCTATATGGGCCTGATTAAAGACCTAACCCCATTTGCTCCCATTGGTTATCTTATGATACCTGATTAGTATATTTTCTAATTTTCTCCCATTGGTTACTTTAGAAACCCTAATTAGAATACTGCCCATTTCAAAATTTGAACCTGTGGCTGGGAGTTGTCGTGCTGATAAGTCTTCAGTGGCAGGAATTGTCATGGTACTGGGATTTATTATAAACAAAGACAGGACTCCTCTCCTTTTCTTGTCCTCCAGTGGCTTCTTTCTAATACCGTGTCTCTGCCATCTTGGTGTCCCTGAACTCTCACCTAACATTTGAACAACAGATGTGACCTGAGCTAGAAAGTAACCAGGGAAGTTAGGACAGGATAATGAAAAGGCTCCATAATATGTTAAATATGGCTTGACATATTTAACAATGTGGGAAGCTGTAGGCCATTTTGAGAATGAAACATGACATATACATAGAAAACTAAACAAACAACAAAACCCCAAAATACTCAATTATTAATCAAATGAAAGTAAAGTGTTGCACATGTAAAAAATTAAATTTAATCATAGCACACAATTTGTTTAAGCAGAACCAAACGTTTCAAAATCACCATAATACCAATGCTGAGTCTTGATTTAACCAAAAATTGTGATTTTATTCTAATGGGAGAATTTTAAGAGGCGATATGGGAGAAACTATTGGAAAAAAAGAGTAATAAGTCTTTCTCTCTTATCATGTGAAGTCACTAGCCTTGGTCATAAAACTGATAAATTGAGAATGGGTGTATAAGAACATAATTTTGAAATATAGAGGTAATTACATAAAGAGATAGCCAAAGTGTTAGGAAAAAAATCTGTTATTAGAAAAGAAACTCTGGAGTAAAGAAGGAAAGGAAAAGATTTGCTGTTTTCCTCTTAAAAGTTTTGTGGTTATCCTTTAAAGTTCTAATCATGATACATATGCTATATATATTTAAAGTCATGATTAATTTTTTTTATTTTAAGAGTATTTTTCTTGTCACTAAAATTATTTAAACATGATTTTTAAAGGTTGTAGACTATAAAACCATGTACAAATATTGTAAGTGTAGTTGCTTTCAAATTAACTTTAAGATTTTTATACTAAACTAATAACAGCACATATTTTAAAATTTATGATCCCACACTAAAACAAACAAAAACCCCAAAGAAAAAGATTGGAAAGAAATGCTTATATAAGCAGTTATTAGCTCCCAGAGTGGAAATACTAGTAATATTTTATTTTCTATACTTTCCTATATTTCCAAGTTTTTACACAGTATATATATATTGCTTTTATGAAAGAAAAAGAATTAGCTTTCTGTTTAAGCATATGGTGATTCATCATCAAATAAATGCCTATTCTTCTGTAACTCTGCCAGGGACCAAACTAAAGAAATTAAAACATAGGAAAGGAGCTTCTAATTAGACAGACATAAAAAGTGTTACTAAATTGCAGAACTGACTGTCTGGGAAGGTCACAGAAAATATTTAAAACCCAAGTACACAGCCATCTTAGAATATCAGTACTAGAAGGAAATACCAAGCAGACCCAACCCAAGGTTCTCTACAGATGTGGAAATTAAGTAATGGGGAGCTTATGTGGCTGGCTTAAAGTCACAACGCTATTTAAGAAGCTGGGAAATGGTTGGACTGCTAACCTCTTAATAGCTTTGTGACCAGTGCCATGTCCTTTACGATGGGCCTGAATTCCATGAAATGACCTAAATGTGATTTGAGGGTCTGGGACTGGATTATATAAATTCTAGTTCTTTCCCTGTTTCTAACCCAGGGTTTTGTTTGTTTGTTTTTTAAGCTCTTTTCCTGTGTGGCCTCTCCTTGTATGTTATACAATAAAATCTTAGGGTATCCTCTAAGGTGTGCCTCTTTGCCTTGCTATGCATCTTCCTCTTATAAAGCATATCCTCTTCTGATGATATCTTCCCCAAACAACCACTGCAATTAGGGGTGCTTAGCAAATGCTATTGACCAATAGTCTCTACACATCTCACACTTGTTTTTAAAAGAAAATTTAGTCAAGCAAGTTTTAATTTTGTTTCGATTTCGTTTTTAAATAACTGAATTTAAGCAAGAATTTCTACTTAAGTGTTTTCTACATCATTTTTGTGGGACATCCTGTTAGTTAACTTTCTGTTACTATTAAATAAGAATTGACCTCTATGGTCAGCAATCAGACATAATGGGCCTCGGTTGGGGTCTTATTCAAATACAGAAACCCCACCTCAAAGCTAAGGGTAGGAATGGTAATGAGCACCATCAAGGTCTATTTCAAAAGTAAAATGCCATGTGCCTCAGCTGTGAGAATACCTCTAGCCAACTCCTGTCCCAGAAGTAGGAAAATGGAAGGTGGGGGTGAACCCAAAGGGAAGTTATAGGAAGACGAGAGCCCTGGTGCTCTTTACAATGTAATCAACTTAAAAAGAGAAAATGTTTATTTTGGCTGGTGATTTCAGAGATTTCACTCTGTTTGTTCCTGTTGCTTTGAGCCTTTAGTGGCATGGTACATCATGGTGGGAACATGAGGTGGAGGAGGTTGCTCACCTCATGATAGCAAGGAAGCAAAAAAGAAAGAGAGGGAGAAAGGAGCCAGATTTTCAATATCTCCTCCAAGGGCACAACCCAAAAGACCTAACTCCCTCCCACCAGGGCCTCCTCTTAAAGATTCTTCCACCTTCCAATAATGCCATCGGCTAATGACCATGTCTTTAACAATTGGATTATATAAATTCTAGTTCTTTCCCTAGTCAATCCAAGACTATAACAGAAACAAGCAGGTTTTAGCTTTAGAAAGTGGCTTGGGTTTAGGAAAGATCCTTAAAACAGATGAATGACAGATAAAAGGACATTTGGTCCATCCAATGGTTGGGAGAATTTATGAACCAAGTACCGCATTATTGAATCATACACATACACATACACACACACACAAGCAATGAAGCTCTACACACAGAACACACACACGATCATCAAGTGAGCAGAGTGTAGCTGTGAGGCAGTTCAGGGTTTCCCTGTGGTCATGGAGCGAGTGGTGGGAAGGAGGAGGGGCCTAATGAGCCCTAATAAAATTTTGACAAAAGATGATTTAATGAAATATGCGTGGTTTTTTTCCTTCAAGAGGTACAAAGGACTAAAGAACAGTTGTGTTACTTGATTCTAACAGTGAGTGCCTTCTATTTTCTAAACCATAACCAGGAGAATAGTTCTGACATGACAGGCATCTCACATAAAAGACTTCCTGCCTGTGGGAGCCAAGTGCTATGTGCAGCATATGGGCTTTGGAGCAGGGAGGCTTGGGTGTGAGTTCTGACTGCCCCTTTCAAGCTGTGTGACCTTTTGCTACTTTCCTCTGTGTCACACAGTGTGATCCTGAGGACTGAATGAGCCAATGGGTTGTAAAGCAAACAGCACAGTGCTCAGCAGAGAGTAGGTTGGTTTCTTTTCTGTTCCCACATAGTTAAAGTCTCCCTTTGATCTCAGTAACTTCCCACTGTCTCTGTACCTCTTTGCTTTCATCCATAAGTCCCTAGGAACTTCTTGGTGGACTATCCTTAAACGGGCCGTTATACTTGGTTTCCCGTGTAACTCATGCATGTATCCTTTTCTTGTTTTATTTCTGCGTCATCTAGTTTAACGTATAAAATCCAGAGACTATTGGGTTCAATATATAAAACTGTTTATTCTGGTTTTGAGAAACTGATGTGTCTCCATTTTTGAAAATAAATAAATAACAGCAGCTTCTACCTCAAGGCCTGTCCTAAGGAAGGGGGCGTGACCCTGTCCTTGGAAAAACCCACAGAGCCTTTCTAGGCACATACCCACCCTGCTGAGTTGTTTGTCTGCAAATAACAGGAGAAATCTGCATGCCAGGTGTCCCTGACTCAGTCAGGCTAGGTCAAGACCTATAGGAACCCCTTAGCAACCACCAATCAGCATGAGACAGGGAAAATACCTGGGATGCCAGATGACCCCCCAGTAGTTTATGGTGGTTGATAACATGTTGGGAAACCATGTAGTTTAGCACATACACCCCTCATGGCCTAAACCAATCAGTTCAAAGGAATCCCCCTCTTGTACTAACCAATCACCCCTACCCAACTTGTTCCCGCCAGTGAATGTGCTAATCAATGTTAAGAGTTGTTGTTTGATTTTCCCACAGTGTGGAATGATTTGCTGTGTGATGTTGTGACGCATAGAGTATCCCCCCAAAACCTGTAAAATCTCACTGAACAAAGGACAGGGACTCACTCCCTGGGACCGCTGCGTCGGGAACGGTTGTTAAGTCCAGGCTTGAGTTTGCAATAAAGACTCTTGTATGATTGCATCGAATTCGGCTCCTGGATGTCTATTGGGGTCCCATGAATCTGGCATTACAATTTAACTCTATGCAAGATACTATGGGAGATAAAAGATGAACAAAATAGAAATTACCCCTGCCTTCAATGGGCTGTTATTTTAGAAATAGAGCAACATGTCTCCATATAACTGGCCTGTAGGGATAAAGTTTCTCCTAGTGCTGTAGCCATTCAGAAGAGGGAGACATCCTTTCTAAGGCATTCATCAAAAACAGTCTCAGAACCAAGGATACAGATGAGTCGGCCTGAAGATTAGGCAGGCAAGGGTAGATTAGGCCGCTGCAGTTGGATTCTTTTTAATATCACAATGACAAATAAACATGATCATATACAGTGAATAAATAGCTGAGGATTGTGCATGGCTGGAATATAAGATCTGCATATGTGGGAGGTTTGGTTGGAAAAGGGGGCTGAGGACAGACTGCCAGGAGCCATGAATAACAGTGACAGGAGAAATAAGCAGTTCTCTGTAGTTGCATGGAGAGGTTATATGATGAAATGTTTTCCTTACAAACAATCAATCTACTCTGAGCGGGCAATTTGGGTTGAAAAGGGAAGCTCCTAGAAGGATGGAAACTATGTGGAAGATTATGGTAATGGTCCAGGATTGAGGTCACAGGAGCTGAATTGGGGCACTAGCAATGAAATGGAAAGGAAAGGAAACGGATGGATAATTTCAGACGTGGCTGAGGGTGAACAAATAGAATCTGCCAACTGATTCATTCTGTAGACTTCTGCATTTGCATCATCCATGCAAGGGCACCCATTAACTTCTCAGCTAAAGTCCCTTCTCATCTAGCCTATTATTACTGATCAGTTCCCAGTCCAGTCATCCCCTTCTCTCTCCACCAGTATAATTACATGCAATTATGCATCAAGTTTTTATTACTTGATGTAACATGGTTAGCCCATAACATATGGGTCATTCTCCTGCCACTCGCATGACATCAGACTTCCCTGAATTTCCTTATAATACTTTGAAAATCTCCACAAAGGACTCACGTTAAATACTCTAAACCCTAATATTTTTCCCTTGAGCCAGGATCCTAACACCTAGTATACGCTGTTCAAGGATTTGAACCCATAAGCATGTTGTACGTCCTTTCTGCAACTGCTGGCATATGTGTGTGTGTGTGTGTGGGGGGGTGTATTCGTGCTACAGTCTGACACTTTCAGGCACTGGATCCACAAGGATCCACAACAGGAAGCAGCCTCTTCATGCTGCTTCTGAGGCTCTTTCCCCAGATGCAAGATCCTTTGTGGTTAAGAGTGGAAAGGAGACATTGAAAATGGGACCACAAGAGAAGTGAGAGAGAGAGGAAAAGGGAGGGGAGGGTAGAGATTAAGGGAATCCAGGTGGGTGGGTATAAAGAAAGAAGAGGGGAAAAGAGGAGATGAGAGGACAGGTAGGAAAAGGCATAAAATGACAGCTTGCCTAGTAGGGGAGCTGACTCTAGGCTGCAGTGGAAAGAAGTTTCTGGAAACACCTGAGACCTTGCAGATGCTGCATGGCCGTCCCCTACCACCTCATTCCTTTGCTTTTATTTTTATACTTCCATCCTGGCTACTTGGTTTCCTTTTCATTTCTCCCTCTTTCCCCCTTGACTTTTTCTGCTCCAACTCTTTACCTAGGATTCAGTCTCATGCATTCTAGGCTCTTCTGCTTGGTCTATGACTTGAGGTTTAAAATTACTGCTGAACACTGAGTTAATAAATATACCCAAGGCACCCCCTACCCCAGTCTTCTTCTCCTTCCCTCTGCTCTGCACTGACTTTCTCCAAAGGCTGATTCTGCTCTGCACATGTTCCCTGGGTCTTGTGGCAGTAGGTAACCTCCTTTGTCAGCAGAGTTCTTAGATTTCCACCAGACTCCCAGGCAGCCCTTAGGCATGGCTTTCCCTGACACATTCCAGTATAATTCCCCCAACATTTCTAGACCACCTCTGGTGCAGGGTTCAGTGCTCATAATTGAGCACACACACACACACACACACACACACTGGGCCTATAACATACCCAGGTCAAGCTAGTAGTCTAATTTGTGTCATAGGCCTCAGTTGGTGTTTTAGTCGGCTTTTTCACTGCTGTGACTAAAAGACCTGACGATATCAATTTTAGAGGAGGAGAAGCTTATTTAGTGCTCATGGTTTCAGAGGTCTCAGTTCACAGACAGCCAACTCTGGGCCAGAGGTGAAGAAGAACATCATGGTGGAAGGGTATGGACATTGCACCAAAGTGGGTAGGTGTGTGTGTGTGTGGGAGAGAGAGAGAGAGAGAGAGAGAGAGAGAGAGAGAGAGACTGAACTTAGCTCACAAAATATATACTCCAAAGGCATGCACCCAAAGATCCACCTTTTCTAGCCACACCCTACCTGCCTACAATTACCACCCAGTTAATGCCTATCACAGGATTAATGTATTGATTAGGTTAAGGCTCTCATAACCCAGGCACTTCACCTCTAAACTTTCTTGCATTGTCTCACACATGAGCTTTTTGTGGGACACCTAGTATCTAAACTCTAAGGGTTGGTGTTGCCTGAAATAGGGAACAGCAGGTGCATAGGAAGAGCACTTCATTCATTTCCATGTTCATTGCTATGTCCATGTTTGCCCCACATAAAAAGGACTCCTGGCAGGTAGTGTTACTGTGAGTAGGAGATAGGGAGCCCCTAGGGAGCATGTGCTGTACTAATGGAGGCACCCACAATGCATGTATTTCTCTTTTGGTTCATTCATCAAATATACATCCACTGAACAATGTTCCAAAATATATGCCAGGTGTGTTGAACATAAAATTTAATTGATATAGATCCCTGCCTTCAAGAAATGTACATTTTCATAGGTTAGTGAAATGCAAAAACAAATAATTAAACCACAATGGAGAGAATAGTGACAAACTGGGAAGGCTAGTTCAGCCAGGAGTTGGTCTTTAAGGAAGAGTGGGCCATGACCTCATGTGAAGAAAGTGGACAGAAAGCAATGAACAACATACCAGAGTACAAAAGATCCTGCACTCCTTGTGGATGGGGAATAAAATTACAAGGGTATGCCCATGGGGGTGGAAAAGTAACAAGCAAAGAGGGTAGAAATGTAGGTAGGGGACAAGTTACAAAAGGCCTTGTATGCTGAATCTAGTTGGGATGGATTTTAGAAACAATAGGAGTCATGGAAAATTTTAAAAATATTAGGTGGTAACCTAAGACATTCTTGAATCTGAAAATTACAATAGCCCAACCAAGGAAAATGGAAATAATAAGTTATATCTGGGGTTGGCAAACTTTTTTTTTATAAAAGAGACAAAGAAAATATTCTAGGCTTTGGGGACCATTTTGTCTGTGTCATAATTAATCATCTCTGTCATTGTAGCATGAAGGTAGCCAGAGACAATACCTGAGAAAATAAACATGGTTGTTCCAATAAAACTTTATTTACAAAAGCAGACTGTGGGCCATAGTTGATCTATAGGTCCTGGTTTGCTGACCCCTGTGTTTCAGGGATGTTTCAGAACAGAGTGACAAAGACATATAGGTGCTTTCCTTTGTATATGAAGAGGGTAATACTGGGTTTGGAGCTCTTTCCACAACTGGAATGGAAGATCATGATATTTTCTCATAGTAATCCTCCCCTGCCAGGGGCAAAGCGACATATTTACCAATGTTGTGATCACAGTTCCACGACCATGAAACAAGAGGAAAAGAATGGACCAAGAACAGATTCCGGAAAGAACTGAACTCATCTACCAAAACCATGGGACCAGCAATATGGTGTGTCCACAGAAGCATCCAAATTCAAATGAAAAACTCTAGGTTTCTGGAGAAAAGAATAGAGGTGCCACTCAATGGCTGGGCTTTTTTTTTTAAAGCATTTGAGATATTACATTAAATCATGGTTTCTGAAAAGTATATCTCGTCTGAATCTCCTGAATTCTCACATTCAGAGAGAGGACAGGAAGTCGGGCAATGTCTTATGTGTCTTATAACTAGCCACAGATTTTGACTGTAGCCCCAATTTCAGGCTCTCGAAGGTGCCCTATGCCCATCCCAGTCCTGAGTACTTCCAGTGCTCTGGTATCCACAGTTGTCTAAGGACATCCACCATGTGATTGACGAGAGCTGACTCCTGAGACCTATTGCTTTTTTAATGGTTTAAATATGAGGGTCCCCTGAAAACTCATGTGTGAGGCAATGAAAGAATGTTCAGAAATTAAATGATCATATTGTGAGAACTGTAACATAATCATTGGATTAATTCACTGATATGGATTAACTGGGTGGCAACTTGTAGGCAGGTAAAGTATGGCTGGAGGAAGTAGGTGATTGGAGGCTTGCCTTTGGGGTTTATATTTTGTCCCTGGTGAGCAGACTATAGATCTCTCTCTCTCTCTCTCTCTCTCTCTCTCTCTCTCTCTCTCTCTCTCTCTCTCATTGCCATGTACTGAGCTGCTTTTTTTCTGTCACACCCTTTCATCATGATATTCTTCCTCACCTTGGGACCCAGAGTAATGGAGTTGGCTGACCATGGACTGAACATCTGAAACTATGAGCTAAAATAAACTTTTCCTTCTTTAAGTTGCTTCCATTGGGTATTTTGGTCACAGCAATGCCAAAAGCTAATATAAACAGCTATTCAGCTAGATCTTTCTGAGGTTGAAATTTCAACATAGAAAGTAGGCAGCAAGTAGACAGCACAGGTTCCTGAGTCAGAAATTTCCTGGTTTGGATCCAAGGTGAACTTACGGAGTTACTTAATCTTGATTTGCAGGTGTCTCATCTGTTAATTGAGGAAAATACTTTTCTCATGTGGTGTAAAGATTAAATGAGGTGATATGCAAAAAGCACTTAACAAATCCCCCCATATAATAAGTGCAGGATAAAGAAGGGTAATTAGCATTATGTTTTTACTTCTGGAGGAGATCTTGAGGCCATAGAGGTAGAATGGGGACCTTGAATGATTTCAGAGATACTGCTTATTGCCCAGGGTTGATATCAAGATCTGTTAGCCACCTGGTGTGTGGGCTTTCGGGCTAAGCCAACAGTAGCACATACATAGATTTCCTCATTTGATACCCAACAGAATCCTGAGATTTTGGGAAAAAGGGCCTTTTTTTTCATGCTATGTAAAGGAATCAATCTGGGATAGGTTAGGGAACTTGCCAACAGGGCCACAAGTCATTAAAGCCAAATTAGGACACAAACAGTGGTCTGTGCAGAAGAAGTTTATTCTAGTTTTCTTACCACATCATGCAGCCATGATTATACATGTGGCTTATTGCAAGTACCTTGTTTAGGTTGAGCCCATCCCCATATATTGTGAGTTCCTTTTGGACAATGATCATGTAAACGTTTCTGTATCTCTTAAAATACCCAACTCAGAAGGTAGACGGAACTGTGACCACCCACAGAACAGGCCCAGTATTCTGCGGAGGGGCAGAGCCGCCCCCTCCCCCACGCCTGCAAGGTAGGCGGAACTGTGACCACTGGCAGAACAGGCCCTGCATTCTGCGGAGGGGCAGAGCCGCCCCCTCCCCCCGCGCCTGCAAGGTAGGCGGAACTGTGACCACCAGCAGAACAGGCCCAGCATTCTGCGGAGGGGAAGAGCTGCCCCCTCCCCCCGCGCCTGCAAGGTGGGCGGAGCTGTGACCACTGACAGAACAGGCCCAGCGGCCCGCAGAGGGGCAGAGCCGCCCCCCGCGCCTGCAAAGTAGGCGGACCTGTGACCACCAATAGAACAGGCCAGACCTGCAACCGACAGACAGAACAGGCCCAGCGGCCTGCGGAAGGGTAGAGCCGCCCACCCCCCCCGCGCCTGCAAGGTAGGCGGACCGGCGACCCACCGGCAGAACAGGCCCAGCGGCCTGCAGAGGGGCAGTGCTGCTGCCTGCGCCTGCAAGGTAGGCAGACCTGCTACCGACCAGCAGAACAGGCCCAGCGGCCTGCAGAGGGGCAGTGCTGCTGCCTGCGCCTGCAAGGTAGGCAGACCTGCTACCGACCAGCAGAACAGGCCCAGCGGCCTGCTGGCGTGGTAGGCACATTGCCCCAATTGGAGGAGGGGCAGAGCCGCCGCCTGCGCCTGCGAGGGAGACTTTGCAACTATATAAGACCAATATAAATATATAGGGGGAAAATTCAATAGCACAACAGTTTCACCAAGCAGAAAGAAATGCGAACAGTATGAAGAGACAAGGAAAGAAAGGACCACAAGCAATGCAGGTAAACTCAATGTTAGAAGAGGTAATATCTGCAGCAGATGGAATGTCAGATAAAGAATTCAGGATATACATGCTTCAGATGATCTGGAATCTCAAGGAAGACATCAGACAGCAAAATCAGACAATGAAAGATCACTTCAACAATGAATTACATAAACAAATCCAAGAAGCAAAAGATCAACTATACAGAGAGATAGAGGTTATAAAAAACAAACAGAAATCCTAGAAATGCAGGAAGCAATAAGCCAACTTAAAAACTCAATTGAGAATACTACCAGCAGAGTAGAACACTTAGAAGATAGAACATCAGACAATGAAGACAAAGTATTTCAACTTGAAAAGAACATAGACAGCTCAGCAAGACTGTTAAGAAACCATGAGCAGAACATCCAAGAAATATGGGATAACATCAAGAGACCAAATTTAAGAGTGATTGGGATACAGGAAGGGATAGAGTTTCAAACCAAAGGAATGAGCAGTCTATTCAATGAAATAATACGAGAAAACTTCCCAGACTTGAAGAATGAGACAGAATCCCAAATCCTAGAAGCCTACAGGACGCCGAATGCGCAAAATCATAAGAGATCCACACCTAGACACATTATAATGAAGATGCCCAACATACAGAATAAGGAGAGAATTTTAAAAGCTACAAGAGAAAGGAAGCAGATTACATTTAGGGGTAAGCCAATCAGGATAACAGCTGATCTTTCAACACAGACTCTGAAAGCTAGAAGATCCTGGAATAACATATTCCAAACACTAAAAGAAAATGGGTTCCAACCAAGAATTGTGTATCCAGCGAAATTAAGCTTCAGGATGGAAGATGAAATTAAAACCTTCCATGATAAACAAAAGTTAAAAGAATTTGCAGCTAGAAAACCATCTCTTCAAAACATCCTCGCCAAAACATTACAGGAAGAGGAAATGGAAAATAACAATGAAAACCAACAGTGGGAGGTAGGACACTAAAGGGGGGAAAAACAATCAAAGAGGAAAACAAACCATGTTTAGTAACATAAATAAACAAATATGCCTGGAAGAACAACCCATATCTCACTAATAACCCTAAATGTTAATGGCTTAAACTCACCAATTAAGAGACACAGGCTAGTAGAATGGATCACAAAACAAGACCCAACAATATGCTGCCTACAGGAGATGCATTTGATAGGAAAAGACATACTTAGGCTGAAGGTGAAAGGTTGGGAAAAATCATATCACTCATATGGACTTCGGAAACAAGCAGGAGTGTCCATACTCATATCAAATAAAACAGATTTCAAGCCAAAGTTAATCAAAAGGGATAAAGAGGGACACTACATACTGCTCAAGGGAAACATACACCAACAAGACATAACAATCATAAATATTTATGCCCCAAACAATGGTGCAGCTATGTTCGTCAAACAAACTCTTCTCAAGTTCAAGAGTCTAATAGACCACCATACAATAATCATGGGAGACTTCAACACACCTCTCTCGCCACTGGACAGATCTTCCAAACAAAAGTTGAATAAGGAAACTACAGAACTCAATAACACAATTAATAACCTAGACTTAATTGACATATATAGAATATACCACCCAACATCAAGCAGTTACACTTTTCTCAGCAGCACATGGATCCTTCTCAAAAATAGATCATATATTATGTCACAGGGCAACTCTTAGACAATATAAAGGAGTAGAGATAATACCATGCATCTTATCTGATCATAATGGAATGAAACTGAAAATCAACGATAAAAGAAGGAAGGAAAAATCATGCATCACTTGGAGAATGAACAAAAGGTTATTGAATGATCAATGGGTTATAGAAGACATCAAGGAGGAAATTAAAAAATTCTTAGAGATAAATGAAAACACAGACACAACATATCGGATCTATGGGACACATTGAAAGCAGTTCTAAGAGGAAAATTCATTGCTTGAAGTTCATTCCTTAAAAAAAGAAAAAACCAAGAAATAAATGATCTCATACTTCATCTCAAAAATCCTAGAAAAAGAAGAGCAAAACAACAGCAAAAGAAGTAGAAGGCAAGAAAAAAATTAAAATCAGAGCTGAAATTAATGAAATCGAAACAAAAGAAACAATTGAAAAAATTGACAAAACTAAAAGTTGGTTCTTTGAAAAAATAAATAAAATCGACAGACCCTTAGACATGCTAACAAAGAGAAGAAGAGAGAGAACTCAAATTACTAGCATACGGGATGAAAAAGGCAATATCACAACAGACACTTCAGAAATACAGAAGATAATCAGAAATTATTTTGAATCCTTATACTCCAATAAATTAGAAGATAGTGAAGGCATCGATAAATTTCTTAAGTCATATGATCTGCCCAGATTGAGTCAGGAGGATATAGAAAACCTAAACAGACCAATATCAATTGAGGAAATAGAAGAAACCATCAAAAGACTACCAACTAAGAAAAGCCCAGGACCGGATGGGTATACAGCAGAGTTTTACAAAACCTTTAAAGAGGAACTAATACCAATACTTTTCAAGCTACTTCAGGAAATAGAAAAAGAGGGAGAACTTCCAAATTCATTCTACGAGGCCAACATCACCCTGATTCCTAAACCAGACAAAGACACTTCAAAGAAAGAAAACTACAGACCAATATCTCTAATGAACCTAGATGCAAAAATCCTCAATAAAATTCTGGCGAATCAGATACAAAAACATATCAAAAAAATTTTGCACCATGATCAAGTAGGATTCATCCCTGGGATGCAAGGCTGGTTCAATATACGGAAATCAATAAATGTTATTCACCACATCAATAGACTTAAAAATAAGAACCATATGATCATCTCGATAGATGCGGAAAAAGCATTCGACAAAGTACAGCATCCCTTTATGTTCAAAACTGTAGAAAAACTAGGGATAACAGGAACATACCTCAATATTGTAAAAGCAATCTATGCTAAGCCTCAGGCTAGCATCATTCTGAATGGAGAAAAACCGAAGGCATTCCCTCTAAAATCTGGAACAAGACAGGGATGCCCTCTCTCACCACTTCTGTCAAACATAGTTCTCGAAACACTGGCCAGAGCAATTAGACAGATGAAAGAAATTAAAGGCACAAAAATAGGAAAAGAAGAACTCAAATTATTACTATTTTCAGATGATATGATTCTATCCCTGCAGACCCAAAAGGGTCTACAAAAAGCTATTAGAGCTAATAAATGAATTCAGCAAAGTGGCAGGATATAAAATCAACACGCATAAATCAAAGGCATTCCTGTATATCAGTGACAAATCCTCTGAAATGGAAATGAGGACAACCACTCCATTCACAGTATCTTCAAAAAAAATAAAATACTTGGGAATCAACCTAACAAAATAGGTGAAAGACTTGTACAATGAAAACTACAGAACCCTAAAGAGAGAAATAGAAGAAGATCTTAGAAGATGGAAAAATATACCCTGTTCATGGATAGGCAGAACTAACATCATCAAAATGGCGATATTACCAAAAGTTTTCTATAGGTTTAATGCAATGCCAATCAAAATCCCAACGGCATTTCTTGTAGAAATAGAGAAAGCAATCATGAAATTCATATGGAAAAATAAAAGACCCAGAATAGCAAAAACAATGCTAAGCAGGAAGTGTGAATCAGGCGGTATAGCGATACCAGACTTCAAACTATACTACAGAGCAATAGTAACAAAAACAGCATGGTACTGGTACCAAAACAGGCGGGTGGACCAAT
This sequence comes from Marmota monax, assembly GCF_021218885.2. Taxonomy (NCBI): domain Eukaryota; kingdom Metazoa; phylum Chordata; class Mammalia; order Rodentia; family Sciuridae; genus Marmota; species Marmota monax. The sequence goes on along the minus strand of NW_026693986.1, from coordinate 23,548 downwards.
GGTACAGAATAGAGGACACAGAAACCAATCCACAAAACTACAACTATCTTATATTTGATAAAGGGGATAAAAGCATGCAATGGAGGAAGGATAGCATCTTCAACAAATGGTGTTGGGAAAACTGGAAATCCATATGCAACAAAATGAAACTGAATCCCTTTCTCTCGCCATGCACAAAAGTGAATTCAAAATGGATCAAGGAGCTTGATATCAAATCAGAGACACGCCATCTGATAGAAGAAAAAGTTGGCTACGATCTACATACTGTGGGGTCGGGCTCCAAATTCCTCAATAGGACACCCATAGCACAAAAGTTAATAACTAGAATCAACAAATGGGACTTACTCAAACTAAAAAGTTTTTTCTCAGCAAAAGAAACAATAAGAGAGGTAAATAGGGAGCCTACATCCTGGGAACAAATCTTTACTCCTCACACTTCAGATAGAGCCCAAATATCCAGAGTATACAAAGAGCTCAAAAAATTAGACAATAAGATAACAAATAACCCAATCAACAAATGGGCCAAGGACCTGAACAGACACTTCTCAGAGGAGGACATACAGTCAATCAACAAGTACATGAAAAAATGCTCACCATCTCTAGCTGTCAGAGAAATGCAAATCAAAACCACCCTAAGATACCATCTCACTCCAGTAAGATTGGCAGCCATTAGGAAGTCAAACAACAACAAGTGCTGGCGAGGATGTGGGGAAAAGGGTACACTTGTACATTGCTGGTGGGACTGCAAATTGGTGCAGCCAATTTGGAAAGCAGTATGGAGATTTCTTGGAAAGCTGGGAATGGAGCCACCATTTGACCCAGCTATTCCCCTTCTCGGTCTATTCCCTAAAGACCTAAAAAGAGCATGCTACAGGGACACTGCTACATCGATGTTCATAGCAGCACAATTCACAATAGCAAGACTGTGGAACCAACCTAGATGCCCTTCAATAGAAGAATGGATAAAACAAATGTGGCATTTATACACAATGGAGTATTACTCTGCATTAAAAAATGACAAAATCATAGAATTTGCAGGGAAATGGATGGCATTAGAGCAGATTATGCTAAGTGAAGCTAGCCAATCCCTAAAAAACAAATGCCAAATGTCTTCTTTGATATAAGAAGAGTAACTAAGAACAGAGTAGGGACGAAGAGCATGAGAAGAAGATTAACATTAAACAGGGATGAGAGGTGGGAGGGAAAGGGAGAGAGAAGGGAAATTGCTTGGAATTGGAAGGAGACCCTCAGGGTTATACAAAATTTCATACAAGAGGAAGTGAGGGGAAAGGGAAAAATAATACAAGGGGGAGAAATGAATGACAGTAGAGGGGGTAGAGAGAGAAGAGGGGAGGGGAGGGGAGGGGAGGGGGGATAGTAGAGGATAGGAAAGGCAGCAGAATACAACAGACACTAGTATGGCAATATGTAAATCAATGGATGTGTAACTGATATGATTCTGCAATCTGTATACGGGGTAAAAATGGGAGTTCATAACCCACTTGAATCAAAGTGTGAAATATGATATATCAAGAACTATGTAATGTTTTGAACAACCAACAATAAAAAATTTAAAAAAAATACCCAACTCAGTACCTTGCACATGTGGGTATTCCTAGATTTTCTAATGAATGGCTTTGCATCCCTTCTATTCTATCTTTGATTTCTTCTCTTTCCTCATATGATTTTTCCCTAGCTGTGGAATACCAAAGGGGCCCTGGGTATGCTGAGGTCTGGTGGCTCTAGCCTTAGTGAGTCCATAAAGGCAGGGTGAAGAGGACCTGCATCGTGGGGCAGCCAGGTCTCAATGTCTACTTCTGCTTCCCCAGACTGGGAGAACAATGCCCAAGTACCCAGCATAATTTTCTCTTCCATTGCTCTATTTAGTGGAAGAAAGGCTTTCTGGAATTACCAGAATTCCTTTTGCTCTAGTTTCTTAGCCTGACGTAAAGTGGGTGAATGGCTATCACTGAGGAAAAATAGCGCTTGCAGCAATGAGTGTCTGAGTCTCAGTTCTCATGAGACACTCTCAGCAGGGTGCCCCAATTAAGTCATCAGATAACATTTGGATGAGCTCTGAACTTTTTTACATATTTATCCAGACCTCTGAACTATTAGATCTTTGCTTATTACAACTTACCATGAAAAAAAAAAAAAGAAATGTATGACTGTATGAGAAAGGTATTTCAACTTAAAAAATAAACTTGAATTAAATGGCTGTGACTTTCCTGAAGTCTTCTTTCTATTTTTAAGCAACTGCCTTTGCTTGAATAACAAGGAACCATTCTAACTTCAATATCCCTGTTTCTTCCTGCCCTTCCTCCAACTGCATTGGTTTAGCTATCACCCAGGTGACCTGGACAGAATGCAAAGGTTAAAGGTGAATGCACCTCCCCAAATTCCCTTTGTAGTTTGTCTGGAGTTGTAGAGTAGCCCCGTCACAGCAATGGAGCTGCACAGGTATTTTCAGAAGCATTGAAGGTGCTGACTTAAATCCTAAATTTACCTTGAGGGCTTCCTCGGGGTATTTTTTGTATACCAGTGTGTCTATGCAGGTGGTCACAAAGCAGCATTACAGATACAGCATTACATTAAGATAGGAAGAGCTGAGTTCCTACTGAGATTTACAAGCATGTTAAGATTCAAAGATCAATTATGGAGCCCCAAGATCATCTTCCATACAAACACAGCTCAGCAGGGACAACCTTGTGACAGTTAACATTTTAACATGCAGAAAGTCAGAATTTTTTGTTCATTTGTTTGGGTTTGCAGGGGTAACCCTGAGAGTGCTGAGCAATCGCTCATCTTGGCAAGTAGGAGCTGGAAAGACCAATGGGTGGATTTAAAAGCAAAGGTGCACATCTCCGTCTGGGGGGATTTAAAAATTTCTTGATATGTAAATAATACAGACAAAGATCATTTCGCTGCAATTTATACCTCGATGTTTGGTTTTTGACTTCTGAGCTCCCTGGAGGCTTTTGTGTTTACGGGGTCCTGATTTCTAGACCTCAAGCATTAAAAAAAAAAAGTGGCTACTGTTGCTGTTCTCTTGTGTGTTGAGCTTCTTATAAATAAGCCTCACTTGACCATCATTCCTAAGACCTGAAGGAAGGCCTTGCTGATCCTGGCTCTGTTAATAAAGCATGTGCTTGTGCTGAAAGTAATTAAATGGGCTGAGTGCAATTGTCAGAGCTCCAAGGGCTGAAATACTATCTTTCGCCAGGACAAGAGTAATAGCGGAGCTCCTTTGTTGGACACATAATGAAACAGACAGGTGGGAAGAAAGCCCGTTGTCAGCAGTACAGATAACTTTGGTGTACCTGGGATTCGTTATACATGTATTTTGATGGCTTATTATGTCAGAAAGAATGTATCCTTATCTTCAGGGCTATTCATTGGAACAGAAGAAATAATCCTAGTGGGACATTCATTTATCTAGATGTGGGTCCCCAGTAGAGGGAGGGTGTCGTATACACCAGAATGTTAAATTTACACAATCTTACTTATTAATCTTCTGGTCTTACCTGAATAGCCTATGTAGGTAGAGAGATGGGGCTGGTCACTGTTGGATGTTTTGCAGAAAGGGAGGTTTGAGAACAATTATTGAAGAGTAATCGTTTTTCAGGAAAGGAACTTTTTAAATGACACTTCACTCTAAATACAAAGCATTTTCCCTTCCCATCTGAAATGCAATGGCAGGTAATGGGGGAGTCATTCCCATGATTAAAAAAGCTTGGGGAGCCTGGGTTGGACAAAACTGAGAGGTTTCCTTGCTCTAGACCAGCCTATCATCTGCTGATATGCCCTATCACTCTGCAGTGGTGACGCTGTGCCTTAGGGAGCTTTTCCCGAACCCACTTGATGACAGGCCCTTTTAAGCTGCTTGCAGGATTAATTTGTATTACATGGAATATATTTTGAGAAATGATGTTTTACAGCAATGCATTTTTTCTTCTAGAGGTTTTGATATCTTTTTGCCCTGGTCACTGCTCTTTAAAAATACATAGTAGCATGCTGAGGGTGTAAATCAGCAGTAGAGCACTTGCATAACGTGCATAAGACTCTGGGTTCAATAAACAGCACTGCAGGAAACATTAGTGTACACACACACACACATAGCAAAATATGTAGGATGAGCAAGTCAAAAAGATCTAATGTACAACTTGAGAAACTTTAGTTAGAGTGTATCATATTCAGAATTTTTGCTAAATGAATAAATTATTGGTTTTCTTACCCCAAGGAGAAAATGAGTAAAACTATGTGAGATGGTGGATGCATTAATTTGTTATAGTGACCAATCTATTATACAAATTATAACATCATGTTGTATACCTTAAATATACCTAATACATTTTTCTTTTAAAAATATATCTTAGAACTATCTAGAAATGGCTGGATTAGTCACATGCTCTGGTCTTCAACAGATCACTCCGTTGCTGTTAGCTCATGATCAATGGCTGGATCATGTTAATCCTGGTCTTATTACCCCTGTCTTATCACCACTCAGGCTGTCCAAAGACAGACTTGGTTTCACCAGTGCATGTCATGATAGCTGGGCACTGGAATATCAATGACTGCTCTTAGGATGCAGGAAGGTGCTCTATCCTGCCGATAGAGATCGGAAGGTAAGAGACTTAAGGAAAATTGTCTCTTGGCCCCATTCTCTTGGTTCTTTCCTGATTTTTCTTTCTATGCATTTATCCTTCCTTCTCTACCTCAGGGCGAGTGTCATACTTAATATACAAAATTGTGGTCTTCATTTATTTATTTACTTTCTTAGTTTTGAAGTGCCAGTGATGGAACCCAGGATCCAGCACAAGCTGAGCAAGAACTCTACCCCTGAGCTACAACCCTAGACCTGTCCCATGTTTGAATTATTGCAATCCTAGGAGAAATGATCCCTTTATGAATACAGAGTCTTTGAATTCTCTTTTGCTCAGTACATCCATGGAAATTAAAAAACAGACAAAAGGAAAAAGATAATGGTCTGTCTGATGAAAAGAGCTTATGAAGATGCCATATTAGGCACAGGGACAACTAGACCGAAAATCCTTAGGAACATCCCTGGCTTCTGAGCACTTCTCTGTTCAGATGGCATGGGCTTTTCCTTCTTCACCTAGGCCTAAGCCTAGACTTCAGGTTAAACATCTCTAGGCATCTGTACTACTCAACTATTTATGGATGCATAATAAACCACTCAAAAACTTAATGGCCTCACATATAATTATTTATTATTTATCAGGATTTGGCTGGACTCAGCTGGGCAGTTGTGCTCTGCATGGAGCTGGCTGGGGCACTCATATGACTATACTTAATTGCATATTTGACTGGGGTTGGAACATCCAAGATAGCATTTATATGTCTGCAGATGGTGCTGACCATTAACTGAGGAGCTTCATGTCCCCTTCATAGGGCCCCTCTTCTTCCAGTCATCTAGACCGATTTCCTTAAAAGCATGGAGGATGAGGTCCAAAAGAGCAAAAATTGGACTGCTTCTACCACATTTTGTTGGTTCAACAAGTGAAAAAGGCAAGCCCGTATTTAAAGGGAGTGAAAATAGGTTCCACTTCATGATGAGATAAACATGGCCAGGTTGAGATGTGCATCTTTAAACACTTGACCACAATAACTGTCCATGGATACTTGAGTAACAAGTTCAGCAGAATAGAACATATACCTATACTCCAACTAGGCAAAACTCCAGAGAAAAGATACCAGAGCTCAGTCTCACAATGCTATTCTTCTATGAGCATCCTGGATGGATATCTCCAAATGAGAACAATGTTGCTCTTTTATGTCTTAAAAAAAATGAAAAGGAAGCTCTCTGATATTAGGGCTAAGCCCACAGTTTCCTATCACCAAAACTTTTGTCTGCCAAAGGAAAATGTACCAATAAGACTTGATACCCAACGTCATAATGCTTTGGAGCATCAGTGTTTGACGGATTTCCCCAATAATTCTCCAGATGTTTAGAGCACAGTAAGTTCCAGACTCCAGCTCATTTTTAGCTCCTGGGGACAAATAGGAATTTCCTTATCATTTTCTGGAAACTTGGGGTAAGCCAAAGATAACTGTGGCTAAAGGTGCTGTAAATGGGTTTCTCTCTGCAAGAACCTCACTAGTTCAAGCTCTATTCCTTTATTGACAGAGCACTGAGAATTTAAAAGTGACAATTGTTTGAGTAAATTCTAATATAAACACTGTTCCCATTCTTTTCATATATCGGATCATTAACAATCAACTAATAAAAGTAGAGGTATGACTAAAAAGTTTAAAAAGTATGAATAGCCACGGTCCATCATGCTGTCAAATGCTCAGAGCATGGACCAAAAAATGTACCCTGATTATTGAAAGGGAGATTTCAAGTAGACAGTAGGAAGACTATTGCACTCTTAAATTTTGGAATGGAAGACCAAGAGCTATTTGACCTATTTAGCAGAGTTTTAAGAATACATTAGGTAATAAGTACTAAGTCGTCTTGGCCAATGACCCTGCAGGAGTTCAAAGGGGATGTATTTTATGACATTTGCAAATCATTTTTTTCCTCTCCCAAACTTTCTGCTCATAGCTATCGTGTGTTCTCTTCCGACAATATTCATTAATCCGTGAGATACAAAGATATTCATGTGTATTTGCATTTAAATTGCTTTCCCCTTTGAATCTAGATAACACCTGGGGCTTTATTAGTGAGCTCATTAGAAGTGGCTACCAGGTGGAGGTGAAGCTGGAATGAGATGCAGGTCACTCTCTACAACACTCAAAGCCTACCCAAACCAGAGCCTGAAAGATAAGACAGACTGGAGAGTCTGAGTACTTTTAGTCTCAGGAGTTCTGCCTGAACCAAGCCTGTATCACAGGCAATACTTCTGGGCATGACCGTCAACTCAGTCCCATGCTCAAAAAAGAAAAAAATCGGAATACTCAGCTCATTGGATCATCACTGCCATTGTCAAGACTTTGGCTTTCACTTTTTTCCGGCCAATTTAATCAAACAGCTCCACTCATTTCTGCTTAATGATTTGGCTTGTGGGCTGCCAATTATAGAGTTTGAATGGGTTTTTCAGGCTCCGTCCTTTCTGTCGTGGTCAAGGGTTGGCAAAGCTTACCAGTAGGTTGAGTTGGGGGATCCATGTATTTCAGGCTTTTAGAATAGCCATTACTACCTGATGAAGGGCATTGGGAATTGGATGGGATCCTATGGCTCCCTTCTGCTTCAAGGCTCCTGTCTTGTGGAGGATGCCACTGCACTTCCAAGCTTGGTTGGTGATCACTGCAATTCCATCACGTCGACAGGAAGCCTCTATTCACCTGAGGTCACTCAGAGTCCAGGGAAGCTGCTTGACTTTGCCATAATGATTCAGTATAATAAAGACTCAGCCCAACATTTTCCAGTTCCACATAGGACTACACAGATATTTCTATTTTTGAATTTTGATATATTTTTTATTTGTTCATGTAGGTATGCATAACAGCAGAGTATATTTTTTGACATATTGTACATCCATGGAGTACAACTTATTCTGACTAGGATCCCATTCTTGTGGTTATACATGATGTGGAATTTCACGGGTGATGTATTCATATTACACAAGTATTTTTAAGTTTTCAGTGTTGAATAAAACCACTTCTCTTTCATACTCCTTCCTCTGCCTCTCCCCCCTCAAAGCCGTGTGATCATGTTTTGAAAATAAATTCCCTCTGTTTTAAATTTTGAGAGTGGATTCTGTTTTGGTGGCTAGACATGGCTCTCCCAGGTACCCTGGCAAGTTAGCTACCTAGACTCCAACCCAGGCCTGCCATCCATCTCTCTCCCCTGAGAATAGCTGGTACAAAATGGAATCAGATGGTGGCTCCTATAATACAATCCAGGAATTTCACCAATTAAGCCATGTGGAATACAGAAAGGCCTGGCATCTATTTATCAGGACTTGTTAGAGTCCTGTGGCTCCATTCTGGGTGAGTCCATTTTTCATGCCAGATTGGGTAATTCAGTCATCATTCTTTCATTTATTCCTTCAGCACATTTTAAAGAATCTCTCTGTCTTCAGAAAACATTTCTAGAGACCCAATTAGGGAGAATTAAAATATGGGCTATAAAGAAACACTTCTTCTTGGGGAATAATGTTAAAACTGCCCGCCCAACTGTGTAAGACATGAGGTCTGGAGGAACCAGGGTTGGGGAAGTCACAAACAGAGCTCTCCTAACTTGGGTTCCCAGACAATTGACTACAAGGTGTCAGTTGCTCAGCCTGCAGATTGATATAAAATTTATTCTAGCAAAAGATTGGACAGGATATCATTCCCTACTCTGCTGCCAAATGATTTATCTTTGTTATTAATATCGACAAAGTCCTCTCAAGTCATCATGTGACCCTTCCAGGCGTCAGTATAAAATGGGGCAGACAACCATTCAAATGACACTACATGACCAAAAGGTCTTAAAACTCTCTATTTCTGAAAATGAAAGAGATGGGGAAAATAATGGACACTTTGCCACAAAAGTAGAATCCTCTTCATTTCAGACTGAAAAGCTGCAACCAGTCAATACTACCCATCAGAAAGCAATAACCATGCCAGGAACTTTACACACGTGGTTGTGTTGTGTCCCTGCAGCACAACCGCCCTACAAGACAGGCTCTTGTTAACCCCCAACTTACAGATGAGGAGTCTAAGCCCAGATGCATTTCTATAACTTGACGAAGACCCTGAAGCTCCAAAGCAGCAGAGGCGGGAGCCCATCATCAGCTCCCCAAGCTCAGGGTGTCTCTGTGTGTGACTCCCCACTGAAATGTGTTTCAGTAAAATTTGAGTTCCTGGGTCACATATCCATAGCAGATATGGAAAACAGGAAAGAGAAAACTCATGATAGAAAAACAAAATAAAACAAAACAAAAAAACCAAAAGAGAGAATCAGCAATGGACAGCCATGGGATATCAGTGGCTTTGAGTTCACCTGAATTTGCTTCCTTCCTTCTGCAGGTACAATTACAAGTTCTCTTTGTGCCCCAGGAGAGTAGTGGGAATGAGATGACTGTGGGCTGTGTGGCATGTCACAGGTTCCTTGTAATGAGCTTGCATCTGGGTGAGCTTGTGCTTTGGGAAATCCAGTGTATCCGTGAGAACTGCAGAGCTGGGCTGAAGAGTAGCTCTGCCACTTGCTAGTCAGTTACTTAAACTCTTGGAACCACAGTTTTTTTGTCTGTAAATGAGGACATCTGTAAGCCTTTCATCCGAGATTTGTTGTGAAGATTCAATGAAATCATATTTATGAAACACAGAGCACCGCCTGCACTATTAGGGCTATCTATGTGCTAACAGCTCTTCTTATCCTTCTTTTATGATGCTCTCAAGTTAGCAGAGAGCACAGAAGCCCTCTATTGTGGACAAGAGGTGGATCTTTTAAAAATGCCAATGGATCAGTGAGGACTGGTGTGCCCAAGGCTTGCTTGACCCCTGAATGGCGCTTGAAGAAATTGTCCCCAGAGCTCTTTTCCATGAAGAGAAACTTGTTGTTTCCAAAGCACCTTCCAAAGTTGAGTTCAGAAGTGGTGTCCATAGATTCTCCTTGATGTCCACTGGCACACTTGGCATCCCTAGTTTACCATTCAAACTCAGGGAGACAGGAAAACTGGTTCTGGAGAAAAGTGAAGTGGCACAAGTAGGAGAGTCAAATGAGCACTCACACAGGGACACAGCAAGTGCTACAGCCTGAGCACTCCACAATTTCCCACCTTCTCCCAAGGACAGCCTTTGCTACATACATACCTCCTGGGCTGGCTTGTGTCTTCTGTGAGTGGTCATTTGTCTTCCTTTCTATGACATGCTATCTTTTGGGAATGGCAGGGCATATCCAGATCTTTCACTGCTTCATCTTACCCCCTGCCTTGCTATTATCTAACTATAGACTTGAACCAGCTTGAGAGAACATTTTGGTGGGAGTGGGGTGGAAGACAGAGCTCGAATAACAGAATGTCTTGATTCAAAATCCATTTTTCTGTAATGTTTGGAACTTGGGAGCATCCATTTCATGTTGACATTTTAAAATGAGAACACTCATGAGGGATTTGATGATGACACTGCATTTCTAAAGCCCTTTCACAAGATGACTGAGGAGACAATGTATCATATCGACTCATTCCACTTTGGCCATTGCTATCGGGGCCTGTGTCTGGAATGCACTCATTGGTGCTTAGTACTGGTTTGGGTGCCTCTGTCTTGCTCCCCTTTACCCCTGACTCCTCCTCCTGTCCCAGGGGCTTCAGTCTCCGTTGGGTACTGATCCCTCTTGCAACTATAATGGACAGGGCAATCTGCAGCTGGGCAATGGCCAGATGACATCACACAGTTTCACTTCACTGTTTTCCCCAAGTGAACTGGGTCAAGTGTATTGAGGCAAAAAGGACATGTGTGGCTCAATACCAGGCTATAGCCCTTGAAGCATAAAATACATCTCTTGGGCAGGACAGAGGCCCAATGTTGGGCTGATCACGTAAACCAAGCCCTCGCATAAACCAAGCCCAGTAGAGTTTCCATACCAGTCTTTGCTATCTCATCTGTAAGATGGATACAGCGATTTTTGCAAAAGCACTTGTCTTCCTATGTACAGAATGCATCTATAGATGGAATAAAAATTAGAGCAAGTGCAGTCTATAGTATTGTGTCAATTCTGAGAACTTCCCTGTATCTTCTTAGTGCCAGTTTGGTAGGGTGGACACTGCCTACTTAGAGTTTTATTTCAGAACTTGTACAAAAAGCTAGATTTCATACTCCTAGCAAGACTGAGATATAAGGATGGGATATAATTAGTGATCACTAGCACATGTCAGGGGTACGGGTGAGAGGGGTGTGGATCGTGTTCCCTGGCTATAACAGGGTATTCAATGGGTAGATGGATCACTGCCTTAGGGAACTAGAGGTGCTGCATACTAAGTAGCTCCAAATTTTAAAATTAAAATAATTATTTATTTTCATAATTTCTTTGAAGCAGGAATTCAAGAAGAACATGACTTATAGTCCTGGCTCGAGGTCTCCCATGAGGTCACAACTGAATGTTTGTCAGACCACAGCCAAAGAAAGTCTCTATAGGACCTAGGGAATGGCTTCTGAGATGGTTTCCTCCCATGGAGCTGGCTTTGGTTGGGAAGATCCAGTTCTTCTTCACCTAGACCTTGTGAGATTGCTTGAGTGTCCCTGTGGTGAGGTATATGGGCTTACCCCAGAGTGACTGATCCAATAGGACAAGCCAGAAGCTTAGATTCCCTTTTCTGACCTGCCATAGAAATTACACATGATCACATCAGCTGCATTGTATTGTGGTCATGTAGCTAACCCAGGAGTTAATGTGGGAGCAACTTGCTTATGTGTGTGGCTTCCAAGAAGCGAGGATCAGTAGTGACAATCTTGGACACTGGCTACTATGGAGGGAAGATGTTATTTGGAAATACAGGAAAACTAGATTTGAGGGTGGGAATTTGAAATTCAGGGGGAAGGACAGATAATGACAGAAATTGGAATGGGAATTTGAAACCAGAGCTGCAGCCATGGGACAAATTACTCAAACTCTAGCACAAAAAGTGAAACTCATTACCACAAGGGAACCTGCAAGGCAGGTGACATGGCTCAGGCTGCAGCACTTGCTGTGTCCCTATAGTCTAACTATGGGAGTTTGGGGAGCTGGGCGGGGCCCTAGTGCTCGTCGTCTCTGGGCCTGGTTTCTCCAGATACACTGAGAAGGGCTGTAACTTCATGCGCTGCTGAGATGTCCCAGTAGTGTCCAGGAACTTCCTTCCCAGTTTAGGACTGGTCTTAGAAGGAAAGTGACCATCTGCACAGGGAGATTGCAGAGGCTGGAGGGAGCATGGCTGGGTGACAGGCTCTGCCTTGTCCCCTGCCTCCTCTTGTCCTCAGGAGACACAGGCTATCTGGGACAGATGGTTTTCAGCTGTGCAGAAAGATCCTAGGCCGTAGAGAAAAGGTTTAGGGCATGTGACTAAGCTTGAACTAGCAGCCCATGTACTTTTTTTTTTATTCACATCTACTCATCATCATCATGTAGGAATTTTTATCTCAAAAAAATTGCCCCCTTACGTCTCTAATAAAATCTCAACTTTCTAAAGTCCTTTCAACAACATTATCTCCTTTGATCCTCTCTCTGATCATATGCCAAAGGTGAGTGATAAATTGATATGATACACATCATGGGACAGAGGAGAAAACTGAGGTGACAAGAATCAAGAAAGCCTGTCCAGAAACACCTGACTGACCCAGTGCTCTGCCTGTGGTCCATGCAGCCCTTGACCTTGAAGTCAGCACAGCAGGCCCATTGGAGCACTTCAGGTCACATGCCCTTGAGAAGGCCGAATTAGGATCTTAGACAACAGACAGAAACCTCAACCCTTGCAAGGCTGTCACAAGGACTTTCAGCACTGGACTTGCATGTGTCCAAGATTTTTTAAAGAAACGTAACTCGCCATCTTACAATACATCCTCAGCACACATTGTTTACATGAGCTCACTCTAGTGGTGCAGAGTACACGGTGCCTCCTTAGGGGCTCCCTTGTTGTCTCCTGAATGGGCCATTTTCATCAAAAGCATTGCCTGTCACCTGAACTTGTCTTCTCCAGCAGGACGAATGCAGAGTAAGAGATTTTTGAATCCTGGGTGACTTTTATCCAAGGTCCTTTCCAGCCCAAGCTGCCTGGTGAGCCAGGTCAAGGCCTAGCCAGGCACTCTGGTGGAGCTCAATATGTAAGATCAGGTAAGGCGGGCAGCAACCAAAGGAAGCAGATTTTAAAAGGCCGCCAAAGGAGGCTTTATTTGAGATATCACTCCTGGGTGGAACTCGATCAGACCAACAGAGTGGATAGGAGAAGGGTCTGAGGAGAAACCGTGTAGAAGCTTGACCCAACCAGGATTTTATGGGGTTCCCAGCAGGAAGGGAAGGGCTTGGGACAGGAAAGAGGATTTTTAGGGTTCCTTGTCCCATTGGAGTTGGTCAGGGGAGTTGGCTGAACTCCAGAATTGGTCAAGGGTTCTGCTGATTGACAGGCATTAGTCAGGAGATCCTGCTGATGGACAGGCATTTCTGTCAGTGCCTGATTGATGTTTCTTTCCCGTGAGGGCTGCTTTGTTCTAAGTCACAGCCACCGTCCTGACACAATATATACAGATGTGTTAGTAAGAGTGCATACACCTTGGGGGCCCTGAAGAGTAGACCCTGCCTTCTTTGTGGGACATGAGATTTGGGAGTGGACAGGAGAGGTGGGTACTGTCAGTTGGGACTATCTCCTCCACCATGCAAGGAAGTATGGAGGTGGACAACTCTCTGAGGCCTCCTGTCTGTGCAAGGATCTTGAGTTTCACAGCTTCCTTCTGACTCAGTTGCTAGAGAAAAATCATGTCACTGGGGAATGGGGAAGAGCCAGCTTTCCTGGAAGGCTCACTGTGTGCCAGACAGGAAAGCAGATGCTCCTTTCAAAACACCTCTGTGAGGTGGACTCTAAGCACTGTGGTGCAGAGGAGGGGACGAGGCCTCCAGAGGCAAAGTCATTTGCCCAGGCCTCCAGTGCTCCCAGCTTCTTGAGCTGAGCTGTGAACACACGCTTCCAGGTCCTGAGGCTCACACTTCCTCTTTATCATGGTGTCACTCTGGGGAGCATGTCAGAAGTCTTCAAACGAAGGATGTGGTTTCACTTTTGTATAAATGAATTAATTGAATGTTCTGGAAAAAACAACAACAACAAAACCCAAAAAATTTTAGTAGCCAAGTTTCCCAGAGATGTCCTCGATGCCTAGGATAGGAGGAATCAGTCCCCTGACAGTGGTGGCTGCAGAGCAGGAAGAGACTCTTTAAGATGCCAGCACTTGAGGGTGGTCTATTATTTCTCAGAGAGTGGTCTGAGAGTCAGCTTCTTGTGGTGTGGGTGAATTTTCAAAACATTTAGGAAAATGTTCGTATGTCTGGTTTCAGCCTGACTTAATAATTTGTTTATATAACCTCAGTGCCTCCTCTTGGGACCCAAAAAGGCCCAGATTAAGAATTTTATGAACATCCTGCTGTGTTTAGTCTGCTCTACCTCAGAGTATCTATTTCACTAATCCAGATGGCACTTGTAACGGCACACAGATCCTGCAAGGTAGAGAATCACATTCACAAACATCACCCATAAAACCACAGCATTCGCCTTAGCAACAGGGGCTGCAACAGGAAGCCACTAGGTCCCTCCTCCCACACACACCCAGTTTCTTCCCCATTCTATGACGTTAGATTCTCTGACTTTGTGGCACTGCACCCCTTTGTGTCCCTGGGGAGTCCAACTGGACATTGAGGGGAATCCACAGGCTCATATTTAGCTCAAAGCAACCCCAAGTACATTTGGAAAAGGCCATGAATTCTCACTCCCTCTCCTTTCTATCTCCCCATCTTTTCTCTCTCTTTCTCTGTTACTTTTTCTTTCTTCTTCAATAAGTTAGTCTTCCCTGGATTACTTTTTCCAAATGGGCTTCTCCTGGCCTGTTCCCAGGCACATTCCTTTCTACAACTACATTACATTTCAAATAGGCACTAAGAAAGCAGAAGTGGCTAGATGGGTTTCCACTGAAAGCAGCATTGAATTTCAAGAACTTCTCTTACACTCCAGCTCCCTCCCAACCCCCATCGAACATTCCACGCCCTCTACAAGCACACAGCTCACAGCTGAGCACATCATAAATGCTGAAAAATAATGAATAGGTTGATTTATTAAGTAGTTCTCTTTATTTATTTATTTTTTCTTCCTTTTTTTTTTTTCTGTAGCAAACCCTTGTGGGAAGCATGGTTCTTTTCCCCCAGAGAAATTGTCTGTTGCTTGAAACACTTAAGCAAAGTTTCAAAAAGTCCCCAATGAGTTTCACTGGGGGTCCTGGAGAGGGAGACATCCCGTGTGATTCTCTGGTTAGACACTGCGTGAAGAGGCCATTAGCTCAGTAGCCACCGGCAATTTCAAGGGATGGTCAAAATAATAGTGAACTGTCAAGTGCAATCATCCTGTTTGGACTTTATGTAGCATTTTGAAATGAAAATGGTTTCATGTTCATTGTCTCATTAGGCACTTGAGAAAAATCTATGAGGTCGATATGGTAAAGATTCGTGTCCTGTTTGCAGATGTGGTCCTGTGATGGTAAGTGATTTGCTGGCAGTTATAGTAGATCAAGAGCAGGGCTTGGCTCCACAGTTTCTTCATCAGTATGTTGGCCTTCTTCTCAAGAGTCCTGCCCACCTGCCTTTCTTGAGTTGGAAGCTGCCATCAAACACTGCGTTGAAGGGTCAAAACTGGCTCTAGTGAAAACTTATTTTCATGGAAAAATTGTAAACCAGTGTTCATGGTGTCTTTATTTGTAAGAGCTAAAAACTGGAAAATAATCCAAATGTCCATCAAGATATGAGTGGGTAAGCAAAATGTGGGATATCTAGGAAATGGAATATTATTGGAACATCAAAAGGAATGAAATACTGATTTATGCTATGTCATGGATTAACCCTGAAAACATTATGCTAAGTGAAAGAAGACACTCAAAAGGCTGCATAATGTTTGAACTCATTTATATAGAAGTTCAGAATAGGCACATCTATAAAGACAGAAAGTGGATTAGTGGCTACCCAGAGCTGAGGACTGGCATGAAGGGCTTGAAAACTAATAGCTAATGGGGACAGATTTATTTTAGGGATGATGACAGGGTTTTAAAATTGATTGTGCTGATGGCTGTACAACTCTATGAATATATGAAAACCTGCTGAATTTTACACTTTCAAAAGGTGAAGCATATGATATGTAAACTATATTTCAATAAAGCTGTTATTAAAAAAAAAGACTGTCTCTTGTCTGTAGTTACCATAATCTCTTCTTACCATGGCTTCCCCCAGAACTGCAAAGCTGAGCAGTACCTGATCCTGGCTACTCTAATTTTGTTTCAGGATGTGATATTCCTCCAGCTCTGCCCATTCAAAATTCTGGAGTGACATCAGGAACCGGCATACTCTCAAAGTTAGAAATTAAGTTCTGTATTTCTTGGACATTAATGTGTATTAGGGCCACCTGGAGATCTTACTAAACTGCAGATTCTAATGGAATAGATCTGAGGGCCAGCCTATACCATTAAATCAAATATCAGGACCTTGGAAACATAGATAATAAAGTATCTTTTTCTTACCCCTCTTTCAATTTTAAGTACTCTGAATGGGAGACTATTAACCGTTGCTACCATCCAACTTGGTGAAATCTTTGATGCACAGTAATCTATGTGGAAAGTACCTAACAACTTATTCGAATACTTATTTTCTTTGAACTAACTGAATTAGCCATTTATTTTAGCATCACAGGGAAAACCCTGAGTTGTGCTAGGTCTCAACTTCCTTAATGGTGACTATATACTTAAAAAAGAGTGGGGAGAAGTTTTGGAAGACTTCTTCAGAAGGACATAAAACAAAGCCAAAGGATTGTGAGATTCTCCATGGGTTGTAATATACACTATATGCACAATTAAGTTGCAAGCATACAACTTAATTTTTATTTAATAAGCATGAGTTACACATCTATGACATGCCACACACACTGTGCCTGTACCAGAGAGAGATATATAAAAATGAGTAAAATGCTATGGCTGTGTCTACAGAGGGAACTTTGTCCTGGCCAGGGAGAGACACAGCTCAATGAGAAAAAGCAAGAAATTAAGGGGGGAGAGAGCCACATCGCAGAGAGAGAGAGAGAGTGTGGGCTTTTCTGCTCTGATTTGTTTAAATTCTGTCTTCTGTATAAATTTGATGCTGTTGCTACAAAACTCGAGAATCCTGGGCACTCTCCTTAACTCAAATAAAACTTCTATATACATAGGATTTGCTGAAGGAATACAAGGGATATAGCAGGGATGGTATTAAGCTCATGTAGCAGTTCCTAAAAGAAGCCCATCATTGTTCATTGGAATTTGTATCTCCAGCTACAGGGTGGGCAGCTTTGGGGTTTTTGCTAGTTTATTTGAGGTACGGGGAATTGAACCCAGGGGTGCTTTACCACTAAGTTACATCCCAGACCTTTTTATTTTGAGACAGATTCTTGCTAACTTGCTGAGGTTGGCCACAGCCTCTTAAGTCAGTGGGATTAGGCGTGCACCACTTGCCTGGCTGGGTTGGTGGCTTTCGATGAGTAGCAAGTGACTGAATTCTGAACCCAAGAAGACTACCGAATGAGGTACCAAAAATTGGGGTTCAAATTCCTGTTCTTCCTGGGTTTGGATGATAGTCATTACTTTTAAAACCTGTTGGGTCTTATTTTCTTCATCTGCATTATAAAGAAGATTATACTCATGTCATCAAAGGGTTGAAACAAGCAGGAAATGAGCAAAAGTATGAAGAGTAACTTCACAAGCTGTCCAGCTCTATCTAGAAGTCAGAGAAAATGACAATTCTTCTTACTTCACACACTCCAGGCCTAGGTTGATCTAGCAAACCACCATCTGTTGCTAACCATCGCTTCAGTGCTGTTTCAGGGCCCTGCTTGACAACTAAGAAACTGAGAGGTCTTCTAGAAGGCAGTGCATTGGGGGTAGCAATCAGAAAGAAATGCAAGTCCAAGTCCTCTGCGCATTCTCTGGGACTCAATGCCATCAGTTCCAACATAAAGTCACTGAATATGCTTCAAAATCCTCTCTTTGTTATATAAATATCCATTCCATAGCAAGTATGATATACTTTGGGGGTAGTGATGTCTGTCTTCTATATGAAGAAAAGAAAGCTAGAGTTCAGTTTTTCTTTTCTTCTCTTTTTGAGCCTAAACCTTTATTTTCTTATAGCTGGGAAATTCAAAGAAGGAAAACATCACGGTAAATCTGTTTTATGAGTCACTATCCTTTTTTGCTTCATCCTCCTAGGCATGGAAGTCAGAGCCTCATGCAGGGTCTTCCCACTCTTCCTAAGGGAGCAAGAGCCACTTAGCCCCAGCCTTGGAACTTTTCAAACTAATCAACTGCAGATTTCCTAGGTCCTGTGATTCCCATCTAAACGATAAGCCAGACAGGGACAAACTCTTGATAAGAAAAATATTACTTTTAAAATGACTGATAAAGTAACAGCTGAACCAGAAGAATCTTCACTGATAAAGGGTAGTGAGCATTTCCACCAGGACTAGAGCTGAGTAGGCTTAAGAAAGAAAGAAAGAGAGGGGGGGGGGGAGGGAGGGAGGAAGAGAAAGAGAGAAAGAAAGAAAAGAAAAGAAAGAAACTCAACTATAATTAATCCCATTCTAAACTTGCATATAAATTCTTACCTCCAGAAAGTGAGACAAATATGCACTAAAAAGTCTATTGGAGGGATGTAGGCTATAAACCCACAATCAAGATTATGAGATATTAATAATTACATCTAAAGTGTTTGATATTTGCAAAGTGACTTCTGTTATTTATTACATCATTATTTTACATTGCACCATATTCTCCATGGATAAGGGAGAGCAAGGAATGAAGAATGGGCTGTGTTAAAGGTCTAGAAAGATGTCTTTGCCATCTTCTGTGGTGCATGCGCCGGGGGAGCCCAGCTCTGCTCTCTGGAGAAGCAGATCATTGTGTGGTGCCACTAGCCCCTTGGCATCTCTGGTCAAGCATTTCCAGAATAGGTGGGAGAGGTGCATGCTAACTTCTCACTCAAGGGCATAGTTGTGACCAGCATCTTCTTTCTTACTTCCTATCTGCTTCTTTCTTCTGAGGATGTCCTTCATTTAGTGTGGGATTTATAGATAATAAAGGTCTGGCAGTGAAAGGACCTAGGTCCTGGCTCTGCTTTCTTACTAACCACTATTTGTGGCCTCTGAGTTTTTCATGTGTCATCCTAGAATAATAACATCTAATCTATCAGGTATAAAAAGGCTATTGTGAGAATAAAATAATAAGCACGAAGTACTTTGAAGTTATTGGAAGCTCCGTAGAGTAGTGTTTATTATTACTGTTACATGTAAGCAGTTTCTTTCCACTTTATCCAATTTGAAAATTGAAATATATTGGTCAACAACCCCAGTCTAGATTTTAACCATGTACTTCGCCATGCCCCTGATTTATCTAGTGTTGTGCAACTTTGTATTCTTTATACTGAGAGGTGGGATAGTATAATGAATGAGATCATTACTTATGATTCAGATGGACAAGGATTTAAATTCTGGTCTAATCACCATCACCACTTCCGGTTGCGATGGAGCAATTATTACTGGGTTTCCTACCATAAACAAATTTGAACAATACATAGGAGGCGTTTCTTTTTCAGTGATTGAACAATAGTATCAGGTTGTGATCCCTGAGAGAAGGGAAACTCTTAAAATGAAACATATCTGCCCTAACTCTTATTTTGTGGGAATTTTCTCCACTCTAGCACAGAGAACTGGAGTAAAATCAGAGTACAAAAAAGCCTCTTAGCTAAGGACCAGCATTTGGGGCCATTAAAGGGGCTGGGATTTGTGGGGCAGGACATAGGAGATAAAGGAACTATGAGGAGGGACTACACATCTATTTGGGGGTATCCCATGAGTAAGGGTCAGACTGCTGTACACAGAGACAAAAGGAGACTTGCCCAGCAGTAGCTCCTGCAGGGTCATGAACAGAACTTGAGTTGTTACAGTGCTGGAGATGGAGTAGTAGCTTAATCCCCATTGGCTCCCCAGATAACCCGCAGAGATACAAGGAAAGCCACGTACTAGTAAGGGACACTTCCCAGTGTAAGACCTTTTTTGTATTCACATTATCAAGGCTAAAACCAAGTCTAGACAAGATCTGCTCGGGAGACAGGGTTAGAAGATTGAACCCTACCAAAAATAAAACAAAACAAACAACAACAAAAACAAGTGAATGGGCAACACTTGGGCCCTCACAGAGGTTTCTTAAGAAAGACCAAATAAATCCTAGACACCCTCAAAGTGACTCTCCAGGAACTGAACAATCTGAAAAAAATAATGTCCAACATTCTTCAGAGAATAACAGAGAATCCAGGGTTTTCATAGTGTATGATACACAATGCCCAGTATTCAATTAAATATACTAAAACACATACACACACACACACACACACACGTGAAAAAGAAGTCAATATAATATAACTTCAGAGTGGCCCAGATTTTGGCAGACAAATACTTTAAATTATCTACCTAAACGTATACAAGAATTAAAGGAAAGTATTAAATGAGCATAGTGTAGCCATAGCAAACAGATTGAAAATTTTAACAGAGGAGGAAAAACTATAAAATGAATTCAGATGGACTTTTTAAGAATTAAAAAAGGAAGATAATTGAAATGAAATTTTACCAGGAGGCTTTCCCAGGAAATTGGAAATAGCAGAATACAGAGGCAATGGAACTTCAAGGAACATAGATATAAACTATACAGTCAGCAGAACAAAGGGAGAGGAAAGGTGACAGAAAAGCAAGCAGAGCCTCAGGAAACTTTGGGAATATTAAATAGTAAAAATGAATGTGATTGAAGTTGAGGAAGGAAAGGAGAAAGAATGAAGGGGAAAAAACAAGGTCAAGAAAAAGTAGTAGCTGAAACTTCCTGTATTTGAAGGAAAACAACACAAATCTAAAAAGTCTGGGAAATATTGAGCAAACATTTTTAAATTTTAGAATGAATTTTAATTACTTAAGTTTTTCCTCCATGCATTAATGTTATATTAATTTTATTATTATAAACATTTGCTGGTTTTTGTCAAGGTTCAGAAATTTCTCAATTTTATAATAAAGTTATCTTCATAAAACTATATTTTTTAATTTGTTCTTTTTAGGTATACATAACAGTAGAGTGTATTATAACTTATGCTAATTAGGATCCCATTCTTGTGGTTGAACATGATATGGATTTACACAGGTTGTGTATCCATATATGAACACAGGAAAGTTACATCCCATTCATTTTACTGTCTTTACTATTCCCATTCCCCCTCCCTTCCCTTCATTCCCCTTTATGTAATCCAGTGAACTTCTATTCACCAACCCCTAACTCTTATTGTGTGGTGCCATCTTAGCAGGTCACACCCATCTCAGGTGCTGTGTGGGACATGGCAGAGCAGGATAGAAATTCACAATACCCCTGAGCAATTGACCAGAGAAAATGTCCACTGGTCATCCCCAGACACCGGAGTTTCTATCCTCTACGCTTCCATGTGTGGTGACCCACATGCAACCCATGCATGGCTCGAGTGACCTGTAATCACAGGTCTGTGGTAATATTCCATTCATTCATTCATTTATTCAACAAACACCACTGAAGCCTTAATATATGCCAAGCTCTCTGTAGAACAATGGTTGTAAAAACTACCTCTTGTCCCTGTTTTCATGAAACTTATAATCAACAAGAATGAAAGAATCACTTTGAGGTAAGTGGTGGGAAGGAAAGGTTATAGTCCTAGGAGGGCACACAAAAGGGAACCTGATATAGGTTGGTGAGAAGAAGGTTCCATAAAGAGAAAGCAACATGTGCAACAGCTCCCTTGCTGACTTGAGAGCTCAGCATGGCTGGAGGGAGAGGCGTGGGAACATGTTGCAAGACAAGGGACCTGGACTGTGGGCTCTGTGCCAGGCCCTGGGATGAGGACTTCACGGACAGTGTCTTGAACATTCTTGTTACATTCTGAATGCAAATGACTAAAGCAATGGGGTTCCCTTGCTGTTTTTAGGAATAGTTAATGGTTAATAATTTCCCTACAACAGGTTTAATTAACCAACTGATTTGTTGTTGTTATTTTTGGTTCAATAACATGACCAGAATCACACAAGAAGTAATGAGTTCTCACACACATGCACGCACGTGCGCGCACACACACACACACACACACACGCACTTGAACTTTAACAGAATATTTGATAATTGGACAATCCTTCTGACATGTCCAAATGAAAACATCTGTTTCATATCTGCTCTAAGTTCAGAGTAAGCAACAAATGCTTCCACCTGAAAGACATCCACCAAAACCAGAACACCATCCCAGTTCAACCTATAAAACTTGTCCACTGACATCACAGTGCAATGTTATTTTTCTCTTCTCATGAGCTGTGATTGGACATATCTTGTCTCTTTTTTTAGGAAGATGCTGGAAGTACTACACACACACACACACACACACACAAATACAGAGTCCTGATGGGGAGCAATACTCTTGATCAAAAAAATAAAGCATATAAAAATATGAAACCTGAATTGGAAGGAACTCATGTGTGTAACAATTAAAAGTAAAGTAATATTTGGGGAGAATATACTACACATGGTCTACCCCAGTGAAGCCCATAGATATTACAGATTGTAACATAGATTTTAATTAAAAGCTGAGGGGAAATGCAAATCAAAACTACATTGAGGTTTCATATCACTCCCACCAGAATGACAATCATCAAGAATACAAATAACAATATATACTAGTGAGGATACGAGGGAAAGGGAGTTCTTATACTCTGTTGGTAGAAATGTAAATTAGTACAACCACTATGGAAATCAGTATGGAGGATCCTTTAAAAACTAGAAATCGAACTAATACATAATCCAACTCTACCACTTCTTGGTATTTATTCAAAAAAATTAAAGTCAGTATACTTTAGAAATAGGCATATCCACGTTTATTGAAGTACAGTTCATAATAGTCAAGTTATAAAACCAGACTGGATGTCAACAGATGACTGGATTAAAAAGTGTGCTATATTTACACAATGGAGTTTTATTCAGCTATAAAGAAGAACAAAGTTATGTCATTTACAGAAAAATGGATGAAACTGGAGAGCATCAGGGTAAGCTAAGTAAGCCAGACTCAGCAGGACAAAGTTTATATGGTTTTTTTCTCATATGTGGAAGCTAGAAGGAAAAAAGAAAAAAAAATGGGGGGGGGGAATCTCATGAACCTAGAAGGGAGACCGTTAGTGTAAAGGATAGGGATTGGGTGGAGGAAGAGAGAATAACAGAAGGTACTGGGGAACGAGGTTGATCAAACTATGTCATGTGCATGTACAAACATGCCATCATGAAATCCCTTATTCTATATGATTAATATGTACCAATATTGAAAGCTGCAGAAGAAACTGGCTGTGATAAGAATATCAACCAGATGATCACAAAGTGGCTGGTATCATATTCTATAGAAGGGGAGCTGTCATCATTTATTTTTTTTATTTGAATATTTTAGAAAGGTGAGAAAATAGAATAGAAAACTACTGTGAATCAGGTACAGTGCACACATCTGTAGTCCAAGCTACTCAAGAAGATGAGCTAGGAGGATTGCTTGAGCCCAGGAATTCAAGATCAGCCTGGGCAATATAATTAGACCCCATCTCAATAACAAAACTACCCTGGAGAACCTCAAACTGTTCCAAAAGGAAGAATGTGATAGTGGGCAAAAGTAGCCATGTCTCCTTAACTTTGTAAAAGACTACAGAGAAAATTCTGAGAAAGACTAGGCACATGTCAGCTTCTTGATTTCTGGAAATCAAGTTTCAAGAAGTTCAAAGAAAGACAATTATGCTTTTCTTACTAGGGGAATCTAAGAGAGGAATCACCAGGG